>NC_134578.1:126650425-126687925 GCF_050947875.1 Dermacentor variabilis
GCGGCGCCCGATGAGTGCGGCGTGTAGGAGCCGTCGGTGAACACATGAAGGCCCGCGGCACGCGACCTGCTGCGCGCCTCCGCCGACGACAGTTGCGCAAACGAAAATGCTCGCGTCGAGGCCGGGTGTACTCTCCAAGGATCGGCGGGGTAGAGGATATCGCGCGGGGAGAACGCGAGGTCGCCGAACTCGACGGCCTCGCGCAGCCCGAAGAGCCGAAATTCCGCCGCGGTCCTGTCTAGCTCAAGCGACAGTGGCGGCACCTTCATTAAAACCTGAAGGGAAGCCGTGCGCGTCGTCCGATACGCGCCCGACAACGCCAGCAGGATCATGCGCTGCATGGTTGTTACGCGGGCGCTGAGTCTGCAGTCAGGCTTGGCAGACCACCACACTGCCGACGCGTACGTGAGGGCCGGCAGCATCACCTGATGGTAAAGGTGTAATGCCGCCGGCTGCAGGGTACCCTGCATTTGCACGAACGTCAGTGCCCGGCAGGCCAGATGTTCGGCCTTCTCCTTGAGGCTGTCGGCATGTTGAAAAAAGTGGAGGCGCCTGTCAAAAGTCACGCCTAAGACCTTGAGGGCCTCCACGAATTTCAGGCCTCTGCCCGAAGTGCCCAGGCGGATGGTAGGGTGGACGCGTTCCATGCCGCCATGCCCATGAGAAAATAGAACACAGTAAGACGTATCGATGTTTAGGGAGACCTTGACGCTCGCAGCCCATGCTACCACTCGCCGAAGAGCCTCCGAGCCCACCGCGCCGAGCCCGTCACGCGTCTTAGCCGAAATGACAAGAATTGTGTCGTCGGCGTACGCCTGGGCGGTCACTCCGGCGGGCATGGGAAGCTCGAGGAGCCCATGTACGATGACGTTCCACAAAAGTGGAGACAGTGGCGAACCCTGAGGGCTACCCAACGACGGCCTGGCCTCGACCGCGCCCGCGTGGGAGGTGAACTCCACACGGCGGTCCTCGAGGAAAGAACGAAGGAGATGGTATAAGTTGGTCGGAAGCCCCCGGTCCCGAAAGAATTTAAGGACGAGGGGGTGCCACACGCTATCGAAGGCGCCGCGAAAATCCAGCGACATTAGAATGGCCGGTGTCTTGGCCTCCTTGAGTGCAAGCAGGCGGGTCTTTAATGCATATAAAGCCATGACAGCGCTCCTGCCGTGGGTAAACCCGTATTGTTGTTCGTGCAGGTGTCCGCCGCTCTTCAAAAAATAATATAACCGGCCGTTCAAGAGGCGCTCAAGCACCTTGCCCAGTGCCGACGTGACACATCGGCCTCTATGAGGTGGGTAATTCGGGCGCGCGCTGCGGTTTCGGGAGGAAGATGATTCTCCCCGTACGCCAGAAACGGGGGAAGTATCCCAACGCAAGCGCCGCCTTGAAGAGCCCGAGCAGAAAAGCGCTATGCGACCGCGCGAGCCCCTTGATTATATAGGGCTTAATCTTATCCGGCCCGGGTGCTGATGCGTCCATCGTTTTGCGAAGGACACATTGCAATTCGGCTGCCGTAAAAGGCGCGTCGCGTACCCACGTACAATAGGGCGACGCCGCGAGCACCTTGATTTCTGCGCGGCAGGGCCCGTCAGAGGAGGGATCATCGATCGCCACGTGCGTCTTCAGTAGGAGGGCCGCCGACTCTAGGTGTGTAGTCGTGCGGGTACCGTCCGGCAGCTCGAGCGGCGGCAAACACTGTCGCGGGCGCGCCCTGCAGAACGCTTCCCGATACGCGGCGGAAAAGATGGAGCGCCGCGTACAACTAGAATACCACCCGCGGAGGGGCGAGGTCTTGGCCGCGCGAACATGGCAGCGAAAAACTGCGAGGGCCTTGCTGTATGCCGTCCGGAATTGCGCCCGCAATTCGTCCGCCTGCTTTGCACTCAAGGAGGCCCCAGTCAAACTCCCCGCCTGACACTGTCCTCGGAACAGGTCGCGCAGGCCCGAGCGGCACCGCCCCGAAGGGAGACCGGGGGCCCATCGCTTGGCGCTAGAAGCGTGGACAACTCAATGGTCCGCTTCCCGCTCCACCGAGTAAGTAAAGAAACGATGAGAGTAGTGGCATTTCACTGGCGGCCACGAGGACCCCGCCGAAACGAGGCCGTATCCCGTGACCTCCCACTTATGCTACACCTCTCATGTCTCTTCACAGAGTCAGACTAGAGTCAAGCTCAACAGGGTCTTCTTTCGCCGCTGATTTTGCCAAGCCCTTTCCCTTGGCTGTGGTTTCGCTAGATAGTAGATAGCGACAGTGGGAATCTCGTTAATCCATTCATGCGCATCACTAATTAGATGACGAGGCATTTGGCTATTCCTTCTAGTTTCCACCCCATGATGGTCGAGGTGGGATAGCCGGGCTACCGGCGACCAGTTTGTACCAGGAAAGAATCCTGTACTTAGTTGGGCCTAGAATTGTCCAGGCCTCAACAGAATAGACACGCTATTCGAAAAACCGTAGTGTCCAGATCGTTAATCCGGCAGCCCCTCGTCACCTCCGGTGCAGGGTTCACCAATTTCAAAGTCTGCATTTAGGTGTTGGGTTGGCCGCATAGACCGCAGGGACGCCCCCCGGGTCATACATGGGGCGTACGTCCAGACAGCGCCGTTTCCCATGGGTGAATCTCACACGATTGTTCGGGCGCAGCCACAGCACCATGCAACCGCCCCAAACGAATCGCAGTAGCATTATGCCACCACTGGCGGTTTCGGTCGGCTCACAAGACCGGCCTCCACCGCTCATGCAGAGATGTCCAGTTCTGCTACCAAGGCACATCCCCTGCACCGGGATTGCAGGGGGGGTAGACGACCCACGCACATTTGCTGGGCGCCAATACATCATTGGTTCCGCTTATATTGCCCCCCCTGCTGCTGCAGCCCTCCGACTCCAGGCTCGCAGCACGAGCTCCCCCGCTTAGCCGTGCGGGCATCCGAAGCCACCCGCACTTTGCCCGTGACGCACCCCGTGGAGGTGGGGAGAGCTCATGTCCAGAGGCCGCGACTCCACCTGGGCTGGATTACACGGACACGCCACAATCCGCATCGTTAAGCACCCCTGGACCATGAATGGTTGCCGGCCTTTTCCCTGACCGACTTACGAGATGAATCGACTTCCGCACTGTGGCCTCCATTAGACTGGATTACAGGGGCGCGCAACTAACCCTTGGCCCTAACAGTACAGTTTGGACTCTCATTGAACTCACTCAAAGACGCCATTCCATGCTGAGGCCTCCATGTAGCTAGATCACAGGGGTTTGCCAAGCCCCCCGGCCACTTCAGGCTGGTCTGGGAAATGCTCATGCCATGCTACCGCCGCCCTGATGCAGGCTTACAGAGGTCCGCCACAACCCCCGTCCGGTCTTCTGCCACTACAGTCTGAGCTCAATCAGTCACTCATTCCATGCTACCGCCGCCCGGATGCAGGCTTACAGAGGTCCGCCACAACCCCCGGCCGGTCTTCTGCCACGACTTCTGCCACAAGAGGGTCATAGCTACTCCCACCGTTTACTCGCGCTTTTTTGAATATCTTCACGTTGACATTCAGAGCACTGGGCAGAAATCACATTGCGTCAGCACCGTCAACGGCCCTCGCAATGCTTTGTTTTAATTAGACACTCGGATTCCCCCGGTCCGTGCCAGTTCTGAGTTGGCTGTTTTCTGCCGGCCGAAGCAAGAACCTCAGGCGCGAAGCCCACGGAAAATGCACAGCTGTGGCTTTCCACAGGAAGGTCCCGACGCTGGTCCGGGCTCGGCCGCACCGCTTTTTACGGCGGCGAGCCTCGCCAAGCCCCGTGCAGTGCCGTTCCTGCTTCTGGACCCCAGCGCGACCGGCTCAGCCCTCAGAGCCAATCCTTTTCCCAAGGTTACGGATCCGTTTTGCCGACTTCCCTTACCTACATTGGTCTATCGACTAGAGGCTGTTCACCTTGGAGACCTGCTGCGGATGTGGGTATGGTCCGGCACGAAAATCACACTCCCTCACTCGGATTTTCAAGGGCCGACAGGAGCGCACCGGACAGCGCAAGAGCCGCACTGCTCTACGGAGCCCCCGTCCCTATCTCGGGGTGAAACCATTCCAGGGACTCGATCTCCTTACAGAGAAAAGAAAACTTCCCGGGGCTCCCATCGGCGTCTCCGAGCTGGTTTGCATTGCCGCACTGGGTCCCGAAGGACCGATCTCCGTAGCCGGGTTCGGGACTGTTAACCCGATTCCCTTTTGGTTGCAGCGAGTCTGAAAAGGCTGGCGGCTGCCGGTCGCTTCCTGCGGCGAGTATGGAGTAACGACCCGACTTTCTTGCTGCCCAAGTACTAAAGGAACGGTGTGGCGCTCGGTCGGTCATGGAACTGGCGGTATGAAGGTGCGGCTGCCAAGTACGGAAGGAACTGTGGCCTAAAGCGCTCTCCCGTCCTCCGCGGCAAATGCCGCCGAGCCCGACAGGGCCGGCGGCGGCCAGTCGGCTCCTGCTCGTGACGCGCGAGGTGCCCGAGATCGCGGTTCAATGCGACGACGTCTGCAGGCTATTTGCCCGCCGCCGAGGGAAAGGCGGCATTGCTGCGAAGTACCGAAGGAAACGCGGCTTTGCTACGTCGGAAGCGTTCTGCGGTTAGCGGACTTGTGCGCTTTGGGAAGGCGCCACACGTCGAAAGAGGAAAAGTACGGACAGACGAGGGACCGTAGTCCCGGATTCGAACGCACTTGCGGCCAAGCACTTGCTGGCTTCGTCTTCCGCCTCAAGTAGACTTGTGGCTCGTGCGCAGTGGCACTGGCCGAGTGGTTTTGGAGAGCTGCGCGAGTACGCACACCGAAAGAGCACACGCCGAAAGGCGCTATTCGAAACCACACACAGGGAGACGCCACGTGCCTGAAACCCTGGTTGTACTGTACTGAATTGAACAAACTATTTTTCACGACTCTAAGCGGTGTCTCACTCGGTTCTCGGATCGATGAAGAACGCAGCCAGCTGCGAGACTTGGTGTGAATTGCAGGACACACTGAGCACTGATTCTTTGAACGCACATTGCGGCCTTGGGTCTTCCCTTGGCTTCGTCTGTCTGAGGGTCGGATCACATATCAAGAGAGCCTTCGGCGCACAGGGAACGTGCGTCCGTCGACTCGTTTTAACCGCGTCGGCATCATGGACAGTACGTTGAGTGCTAATGCCACGCGCCAGCAACCTCACAAAGAAGGAGACGGTGGCGAGCCGTTGTGCCAAATCTTCGAAGAGACGGAAACGAGGCATTATAATCTACTGCAGCGTGACGTGTGCGCGCCTCTAGCAAGACCGCCGCAGGATGGTGTCGGATACCTGCAGGGAAACAGCGGTCCAAGCGCGAGGTGACAACGTCCGCTGCCATGTAGCGCGCACGTTTGCGAGAGAGTCGGAAGCGATCGCAATTTGCGTTGTTTGCCTTCGGAGTACGTCGAGCTCCAGAGCTGGTCGCTCGTTCGTGTCACCGCAGCTGTGTGGGCATCCCTTCCGGGCTTCGTCGCAGGAATCTGGAGATTCTTGCGAGAAGCGGGGAGGAGAAGGGTGGCCCCCGAAAGCGGTTCGACGCGATAGCGCCGTCTGCGAGCGAGAAGAGCACGGCACAGCGCAGAAATTGCCGAGAAACGGAAAATGTCTAATTCGAGAGCGTTGGCCGAAATGACGCGTTCCGTCGTAGTCCGCCGTCGGTCCAAGTGCTTCGCAGTCTCTGTCCCCTACAGACTGGGCCACTCCAGTTGGGGCAGGGGCGACGCTACACGAGACGATGCCCCCCGCCAGGTTTTAGTCGTCCCTGCAGTGCCTGCTGAAGCGGCGCGCTGCTAAGGCGATCTTTGCCTCGGTGGTGTTTGGGCTTCAGACACGGTCGCTTACTGCTCGTGCGCCGCACGCGTGCAGCCTCGTCTATAAGTAGCTCCGTGTTGGGCGAAGGACGTGGTAGGGCGTCGTACTCGGTTGGCGCTGGGTTTTCGAACGTGTCGAGTCCTTTTCGGCATACCGCTCGTATGACGCACGCGCGCAGGCTTTGTGCCGCCTGCCAGCCTCGTCCGCAAGGACGTGGCAGAGCGTCGTACTCGGTCGTGCCGGAATGGGCGAAAGCGATGTATCCGTTGTCGATCTCAGATCAGGCGAGACAACCCGCTGAATTTAAGCATATCACTAAGCGGAGGAAAAGAAACCAACAGGGATTCCCCGAGTAGCTGCGAGCGAAACGGGACCGAGCCCAGCACCAAATCCCCCGTCCTTGCAGGTTGTCGGGAAATGTGGTGTATGGGAGGCGACGTTCTCGGGTGTTTGCGACGGTGCAAGTCCCCCTGACAGGGGCTTGTCCCAGAGTGGGTGCCAGGCCCGTCTCCGCCGTTGCGCGCCCGGGATGAAGCCTCCCGTGAGTCGGGTTGCTTGAGAGTGCAGCCCTAAGTGGGTGGTAAACTCCATCTAAGGCTAAATACGACCGAGAGACCGATAGTTCACAAGTACCGTGAGGGAACGTTGAAAAGAACTTTGAAGAGAGAGTTCAAGAGTACGTGAAACCGCTTAGAGTAAAACGGGTGGGCCGTGGAAGCTCGAAAGCGGTGGGATTCAGTCTCCGGAAGACCGCGGAGCCGGCGGCGTCGGGTAAACGGCCCCCTTCGGGGGGCTGTTCCGCCTGCTGGCACGCAGACGCGGTCTCTAGGGTGCGCACTTCCCACCGCCGGTAGAACGCCGCGACGGACGCGGGTCAATGGGAAAAGTACGACTTTGAGTCCGGCTATGGAGGTGACCTGCCTGTCCCTTCGGGGACGGCTCGCGGGAGTTATACCTCGCCGTGCACGAGAAGTTCGTCACCCCGTCCAGGCCCCATGGGCTTCTCCCGGCTATTGGGAGGCGCGAACGATGACGCCCTCCGGAAACGGAGCGGAGAACCCGCTGGGCAAGCTTGTCGTCTCCTGTCGTCCGGGTTGGTCCCGTGGTGGCGGGTTGGCGGGCGAGAAGCCGCTGCGAGCGGGGCGATTCTCCCGCGGAGGCGCTATCGTGGTTTGCGGCGAGTAGGTCGGTAACCCACCCGACCCGTCTTGAAAGACGGACCAAGGAGTCTTACATGTGCGCGAGTCAATGGGTCTCTCGAAACCCAATGGCGCAATGAAACGTGAAGGCCCCTTGCGGGCTGCGTTGCGATCCCGAACCGCACAGGGGTCCGAAAAAGGGAGCAGCAACGGCCTGTCCCAGGCGCTCACTCGTCGCCGGGGCGGAGCGAGAGCGCACACGTTGGCACCCGAAAGATGGTGAACTATGCCCGGGCAGGACGAGGCCAGAGGAAACTCTGGTGGAGGTCCGAAGCGATTCTGACGTGCAAATCGATCGTCCGACCTGGGTATAGGGGCGAAAGACCAATCGAACCATCTAGTAGCTGGTTCCCTCCGAAGTTTCCCTCAGGATAGCTGGCGCTCGATGGGAGAGCAGTCACACCTGGTAAAGCGAATCATTAGAGGCATTGGGGTCGAAACGTCCTCAAGCTATTCTCAAACTTTCAATGGGTGTACGGGAGGCATTCTGGGTTGAGGCCTCCCGCTGCGACGGGAGTGCCAAGTCGGCCAGTTTTGGTAAGCAGAACTGGCGCTGTGGGATGAACCAAACGCCGGTGTAAGGCGCCCGAGTCGGGACGCTCATGAGAACCCATGAAAGGTGTTGGTTGCTTAAGACAGCAGGACGGTGGCCATGTAAGTCGGAATCCGCTAAGGAGTGTGTAACAACTCACCTGCCGAAGCAACTAACCCCGAAAATGGATGGCGCTCTAGCGTCGCGCCTATCCCCGGCCGTCGCCGGCAGAAAAGCACGAAATGTGGGGGTGCTAAGCCGCGACGAGTAGGAGGACCGCAGCGGTGGGCGTTTAAGGTGTCGGGCGTGAGCCCGCCTGGAGCCGCCGCTGGTACAGATCTTGGTGGTAGTAGCAAATACTCAAGTGAGAACCTTGAGGACTGAAGTGGAGAAGGGTTCCATGTGAACAGCAGTTGAACACGGGTCAGTCGGTCCTTAGGGAAAGGAGAAATCCTTTCAGAAGCGGGCGCGTTTGTGCAGCTCAGTCTGTGAATCGGAGACGCCCCGCTGCAACCAAAAGGGAATCGGGTTAACAGTCCCAAACCCGGCTACGGAGATCGGTCCTTCGGGACCCAGTGCGGCAACGCAAACCAGCTCGGAGACGCCGATGGGAGCGCCGGGAAGAGTTTTCTTTTCTCTGTAAGGAGATCAAGTCCCTGGAATGGGTTCACCCCGAGATAGGAACGGTGGCTCCGTACAGCAGTGCGGCTCTTGCGCTGTCCGGTGCGCTCCTGTTGGCCCTTGAAAATCCGAGTGAGGGAGTGTGATTTTCGTGCCGGACCGTACCCACATCCGCAGCAGGTCTCCAAGGTGAAGAGCCTCTAGTCGATAGACCAATGTAGGTAAGGGAAGTCGGCAAAACGGATCCGTAACCTTGGGAAAAGGATTGGCTCTGAGGGCTGAGCCGATCAGGCTGGGGTCCAGAAGCAGGAACGGCACTGCACCGGGACTGGGCGAGGCTCGCCGCCGTAAAAAGCGGTGCGGCCGAGCCCGGACCAGCGTCGGGACCTTCCTGTGGAAAGCCACAGCTGTGCATTTTCTGTGGGCTTCGCGCCTGAGGTTCTTGCTTCGGCCGGCAGAAAACAGCCAACTCAGAACTGGCACGGACCGGGGGAATCCGACTGTGGAATTAAAACAAAGCATTGCGAGGGCCGTTGACGGTGCTGACGCAATGTAACTTCTGCCCAGTGCTCTGAATGTCAACGGGAAGAAATTCAAGAAAGAGCGGGTAAACGGCGGGAGTAGCTATGACGCTCTTGAGCCGTTGTGGCTTGGTACTTCCATGCTACGAGCGGGACGTCCAGCGTCGTCCTGTAATCCAAGCGGAGCTCGGGTGGTAGGTCCAGTCACAGGTGGGTCTCCACCCGTCTAAATGGATGGGGCATCACGGTGTGTGTGCATAAACCGTGTGACCTGGTCAGGAGTACACTTGCGTCTTGGCAGCTGACGCTGGAGGGTGTGGCGACCCTCTGTAATCCAGCTTCTTGGAGGCCGTGCACGTCGGTCAATGGCAGACAGTTGCGCATTGATGCTGGAGGGTGTGGCGACCCTCTGTAATCCAGCTTGGAGGCTGTGCACGTCGGTCGATGGCAGATAGTAGCACAATGCTAGAGGTGGTGCCTAAGGCCGGGGAGGGTTGCGCCTCCTTGTAATCTAAGCATGGAGGCCGACACAACCATCCGAAAGGTAGGTTCGGGATGAGAGGCGAGGTACGTCTAGATCCCAGGTGTCAGGACGACCTCGCCATCTAAAGCCGGGGGACCTTGCGAGCCCCTGTAATCCAGCTCATTGGAGGCTGCGTAAGTGAATTCGAGCTAGGTTGCATGTGTGGTGCCGCACCGAGGTGCAGGAGATCCACACAGGTCACAGGTGACTACGCTGCGAGAGGTGGCGCTCTCGTGTAATGCAAGCCGGTGATCTCGATCAAGGAAGCGCTGCCTGTGTCTTACCTCGCCCCCCCTCCTCGTGGGTGCCTCGGGCAACACTGCATAGTGGCTAGGAGGGCGAGGAAGCGAAACCACGCCTTCGGGTTTGGGAGTAGTACCATAAGGTGACAATCGGGAGTTCCTGGTGTCAGGACTCAGGCCTCCTGTCACTCACATGGGAGGCGCTTTTGGGAAAGGGCCGGCGGTCAACCCATCCGCTATATAAATGTGGGGAGAGATGGCTTCTCAGCCATAGGCCTGGTGTACAAGGGAATCACCAAGCTCGAAGACGCTTCGGCGCCTGGCAGAGGTGCCTTTCACGGGGGGCATTCGGGGAGTTATCGCCCCCGCCTACTCGAGTACGTGGGTTGCCCAGAACACGACCAACGAGGTGACAGTAGTAGGGTGGGCCGTCACGCTCGAAGGTAGGACTTCGGCCCGACGATGACCCAACGTAAACGGCTACAGGACGTATAGCTCTGGCTAGCGACCCGGCCCTGGAATGCGGCTCGGTAGGTCGACATGCTGAGCTGCACCCAGTATGAGCAAAGGTCCTGGGAAGGGCGCCCGGCCCTGAGCGAACCGTGTAAGGTCGGGGGGATACTTTTTGGCGGGCCAATACTTGTGGCGCTTGAGGTGCATGGCAATGTACAGTGCCAAGGCTGGTGCATGCCTGAGACTTGTGGCGAGTCTCTGTAACCTATCGCCTGGGGGCAAGGCGTTGATCGTTTCACTCACGAATGATGTCGGCCGTTCCTCTACCAACCGACTTACATCAAGGACAGTCACCAGGGTAAAGTTCACCAGGGCACTCTCAATCGGTGAATGCAGACCAATGTCTGAAATGGCCGGGGGTTGCTGCGGACCCTTGTAATCCAGCTATGGAGGCCTCAGCATGGAATGATGTCCCTGGCTCAGACTGTCGTGGTAGAAGACCGGCCGGGGGTTGTGGCGGACCTCTGTAAGCCTGCGTCCGGGCGACGGTAGCATGGAATGAGTGACTGATTGAGTTCAGACTGTAGTGGCAGAAGACCGGCCGGGGGTTGTGGCGGACCACTGTAAGCCTGCATCAGGGCGGCGGTAGCATGGCATGAGCATTTCCCAGACCAGCCTGAAGTGGCCGGGGGGCTTGGCGAACCCCTGTGATCTAGCTACATGGAGGCCTCAGCACGGAATGGCGTCTTTGAGTGAGTTCAATGAGAGTGCAAACTGTACTGTTAGGGCCGGGGGTTGGTTGCGCGCCCCTGTAATCCAGTCTAATGGAGGCCACAGTGCGGAAATCGATTCATCTCGTAAGTCGGTCAGGGAAAAGGCCGGCGACCATTCATCCAGGGCGACCATTCAGGTCCAGGGGTGCCTGAACGATGCGGATTGTGGCGTGTCCGTGTAATCCAGCCCAGGTGGAGTCGCGGCCTCTGGACATGAGCTCTCCCCACCTCCACGGGGTGCGTCACGGGCAACGTGCGGGTGGCTTCGGATGCCCGCACGGCTAAGCGGGGGAGCTCGTGCTGCGAGCCTGGGGTCGGACGGCTGCAGCAGCAGGGGGGCAATATAAGCGGAACCAATGATGTATTGGCGCCCAGAAAATGCGCGTGGGTCGTCTACCCCCCCTGCAATCCCGGTGCAGGGGATGTGCCTTGGTAGCAGAACTGGACATCTCTGCATGAGCGGTGGAGGACGGTCTTGTGAGCCGACCGAAACCGCCAGTGGTGGCATAATGCTACTGCGATTCGTTTGGGGCGGTTGCATGGTGCTGTGGCTACGCCCGAACAATTGGGTGAGATTCACCCATGGGAAACGGCGCTGTCTGGACGTAAGCCCCATGTCTGACCCGGGGGCGTCCCTGCGGTCTATGTGTCCAACCCAACAACTAAATGCAGACTGTGAAATTGGTGAACCCTGCACCGGAGGTTACGAGGGGCTGCCGGATTAACGATCTGGACACTGCGGTTTTTCGAATAGCGTGTCTATTCTGTTGAGGCCTGGACAATTCTAGGCCCAACTAAGTACAGGATTCTTTGCTGGTACAAACAGGTCGCCGGTAGCCCGGCTATCCCACCTCGACCATCATGGGGTGGAAACTAGAAGGAATAGCCAAATGCCTCGTCATATAATTAGTGACGCGAATGAATGGATTAACGAGATTCCCACGGCATCTCTCCTTTGTGCCTCTCTCACTTTCTGTCCCTATCGACTATCTAGCGAAACCACAGCCAAGGGAACGGGCTTGGCAAAATCAGCGGGGAAAGAAGACCCTGTTGAGCTTGACTCTAGTCTGACTCTGTGAAGAGACATGAGAGGTGTAGCATAAGTGGGAGGTCACGGGATACGGCCTCGTTTCGGCGGGGTCCTCGTGGCCGCCAGTGAAATACCACTACTCTCATCGTTTCTTTACTTACTCGGTGGAGCGGGAAGCGGACCATTGAGTTGTCCACGCTTCTAGCGCCAAGCGATGGGCCCCCGGTCTCCCTTCGGGGCGGTGCCGGTCGGGCCTGCGCGACCTGTTCCGAGGACAGTGTCAGGCGGGGAGTTTGACATTGAGCCAGAGCGGGGTGCAAGCAGCGCACTCGTTCCTCTCGCTCGACCTACTGAATGTTCCAGCATTCCCAGTGAACCCCGTTGCGCGTCCCTCCTGTGTGATGTCAGGTATCGCAATCCCCAAGCGCACTGCACTGCGGGGCGGTGCGGGGGGCAACGTCGCATGCCACGAGAGGTGTGCGGTGAACGCGTATTGTGGCTAACTAGGTGGCATCATAGAACGGATAGCGGCCAACAAGAGAGCGGTGAACCGCGACCGCATACTAACAGGTGCATACTGTTACCTGCTCAGATTAATGCTGTATTGTTTCACCTTTCATGATGGCTTTCAATCCCAAACTCAAATTCATACAAGCGAATCTGGACCACACAAAACACGCCATGGCGGTTCTAATTAGGACAATGGAAACCTCGGACATTTCATTTGCAATAATCAGTGACCCATACGTCCGAGCCAATGAGATCATTGGTATTCCTACTAGCATTCTTCAATTTAATGCAATACATAATCCTAAAATGACTATATTATGTGCAGCACATGGTTATGATTGTTTTCCAGTCACAATTTCCACGCATGTAGTAGCGGTAACTGTTTCATCTAATTCCGTCGCGTTTACCGTAATCGGGGTCTACGCACCACCGCACACCGACATCGATACCTACTTAGATAGAATCACTGAATGCCTTGTCCAGATAGGGCCGGGCATGGCAATAATAGCTGGTGATTTTAACGCAAAACATACTCTTTGGGGCCGCGGAGGGTGCGACAGTCGGGGCGCAGCGGTGGTGCAGTTGATGTGTCAACACGGGTTACAGCTATTAAATGACCCTCAATCTGCACCTACATTTGAAAATCATTATAATGCCAGTTGGATTGACATCACCATGGTCAGTTCCTCGATGGCACCTCTAGCATATCAATGGCATGTCAGTAATGAAGAAAGCCTCGCAGAACATAAACATATAGAATTCGGATTTAGTTTGCAAAAGCCACCTCCGTTGAGGCGATTGACACTTGCAGGCCGCGCCCGTGTTCTCCAAGCCCTTCGGGACATGCCTTGGTTTTCACTGGTTCAAGGCGCTGACATCCGCTCCGGTGACGCCCTTGCGTTCATTCTATCAAATTTCTACACCATTTATAACCACCTGATCCACCATAACTCCCGCTTTACCAAACATGGCCCACGTACTCCAAACTCCTGGTGGACCCCGGAACTGGGGGTGGAACGAAACAGGGTACGTGCCATGCGACGTCGTTACCAGCTGGCACGTGACCCGGCCATACGGGCACAGTTGCGGGCCCTGTTTACTCGGGCGCGGGGCACATACAGGCAATATATCGCCCAGGCACAGTAGAGTGCCGTTAAACGATTTTGTCAAGAGTGCTCGAAAAAGAATATCTTTGGTGTACCTTTCCAGAAAGCTTTTAATAAAGTTCGGCCGCCTATCCATCTGCCGGCGCTTACCCTCAGCAATTTGTCAACAATTACAGAGATCAAATTATACTACGTACGGGGTCACTCAGGCGTACTAGGCAATGAACTGGCGGATGAAGCGGCAGCGAGTGCTGCGCAATACGGCGTATCGCGCAGTGCTCCTCTATCTATCCGTTCTCTTAGGACAAAATTTTACCAGCAGATGAAACACGACTGGCAAAGCGAATGGGCCACGGAGAACGCCAGTATGGCTACATACTTGTGGACACCTGAAATTAAATCTATACCTGTCTTTTTTCCCCCTCATAAATCCTTAGTTCAAATTATTACTAAACACGGCCGCTTCCCATATTACCTTAAACGTTTCAATCTCGCTCCCCATGCCTTGTGCGCCTGTGGGCTGGTCTGCCAATCTTTTGAACACTATCTGACTGAATGCCACATTACGGCGGCACTCGCGAGGCAGCTTGCGGGCGTGCCGGGGGGCCGTCTTGACGCGACCTCATACAAGCATATTTTGGGGCCTAAGCGAAACCGGGCAATTCTTATTCGAATGGCTCACCTTATTGGTGGCTCGTTGCCGGATTATCCGCGGGGCGGCCCGCGGGTGGATGCGTCGTAGGTCGCGCTGTCTGCCACACGTTTCTATGAATGAGTAGAATACCAATTTAATTTCCTCCCATACACCATCGCATGCGTCTCCGTTCCAAGTGCAGCTGCGTTGGAGCATCTTGTTCTACAGGCTGTAGGCTCCTGTTTTGGATGCCCAACTTTACATTTCGAGGGTGTATGCCGGTCAACATCTCGGGTGCCAACGCACGGCCAGACGTGCATGCCCAATGTCGTGGCTGACACTAAATCCAGCGACTGGGACGGCCGTCAACTTTGCTCCGGCAAAGGGATGGGTCAGCTTATACTGCTGCCAACCTCTTCCAGTCCTTGATGCACGTACCCGGACGGCTGGGGGTCGTGGCGGACCCTTCCTCCAGCGACTCGGAGGGGCATGCGGGCGCCTAATCGGCTCCGACGTCAAAGGCCAATTACGAGTACGCCCTACTCGTCTTGCACTCGGCATCAGTAGTCTCATCCAGGTTCACACACGTGTGACAGATGGCGACCCGAATGCCCTTCCATACCTTGTTGGTGGCTAGGTCGCAAGTCTTACCAGACAGGGCTTCAGCTCCTGCCTGATCTCCCTCGTAAAGCATTCTGGCAATGCCCACCCAGAATGCGCCGGAACACGCATTTTACAATTAATTTATAGGCCCATGCTGACCTTTGCTGTTCCCATCTCGACAGGGTGTCGAGCGCCATTCATTCGTGTGGGCGGGCGGCGGGCCTGCCGTCGCGTCCGCGCTGCGCGCCTACCCGACGGGCATTAGAAGGAAACCGTTGACAAGAGCAAACAGGCGCACGAATGCCTGCAAAACGAGCTCATTATTACACACCTGCGTGGGCTCGTTTAAGTCATTACCTTCAGCAGCCGACAATTGCCTGCCTGATTAATCTGTGCGCATCCAGGGGACCGGGGTTTCGCACGTGTCGCGGTGCCGCGGGGCTCTGGGCTGGCTTCGCGGTGCTGTGTCAGTCGGGTACCTGTTCAAATGTATTGCATAAGGCCTGATCGTACTAGATCATAACTCAGCCCACACTTAGCACAAAGCTCACGAAATGTTTCGCACCCTTATAGGTGTGTCACCTAGATTATCCCTTACTTCTTTCCATTACTTTTTAGTTTTCTTTCTTCATTCTATTGTAAAACAACTTTCGGCCGCCACGGAGTCCTAACTTCCCGCTTTTCAGGATGTGGATGGGAGGGGCAGCTGCTGTTTCCAGACAGACAGACACAATAGGTGCAGTTTACAGTAAGTGGCTAGTTCGACGTATATCTCGACTCGGCTAATCAGTATTACCAGTCTTTTTCAAAAAAAAAAAACAAAAAAAAACCATCCACGGCGACCACTCTGTACATCCACGTGCGCCCTGCTTCCCAGCTGGTCCGTGCGTGCATGGGGGGGGGGCAGTTGCCCACAATAAAGGACAGTCATATCTCAGTGCCCCATTCAGCACTAACATTTATATCCAACTAAAATTTCATAATATTCTGAGTTGTCTCATTAATTATCCTTTGATCGCCAACGTACATTCTACTGGTCCATCCATATTGGACCAGTAGAGTTACCACTGATTCATTTTTCAAGTTTTACAGTGTTCTTCAGCACAGGCATCCAGTCTTTCCTGCTTTCGGAAGTCCCAGGCCGACCCAGGCCATACCCACATCGGGCACCTGGTCTCTGTCATCTCGTCATCGAGTCACCTTCTACATTACTTGAATAAACGCTTTATGCGGGGTTTTCTGTCCTCGCCGAAGGAACTTTGGGACACCTGCAGTTACCGTGCCCACTATTTCTTTTTCCAATTGGCTTTTACCTTCAATTCGTCCTTTGGGTTACCAACCCTCATTTTTTATATTTAATTGGCTTTAAACCCGTTATTGCTTTCAGTAGGTACGGGTCTCCCCACTTTTTTTTAGTTTGTTTTTCTTTTCGGGGAACAGACGAAATCCGGGGCGGTACATCTGTCAAACGGTAATGCAGGTGTCCTAAGGCGAGCTCAGCGAGGACAGAAACCTCGCGTAGAGCAAAAGGGCAAATGCTTGCTTGATCTTGAATTTCAGTACGATTCGAGACCGCGAAAGCGGGGCCCCTCGATCCTTTTGGCTTTAAGAGTTTTAAGCAAGAGGTGTCAGAAAAGTTACCACAGGGATAACTGGCTTGTGGCGGCCAAGCGGTCATAGCGACGTCGCTTTTTGATCCTTCGATGTCGGCTCTTCCTATCATTGCGAAGCAGAATTCGCCAAGCGTTGGATTGTTCACCCACTAACAGGGAACGCGAGCTGGGTTTAGACCGTCGTGAGACAGGTTAGTTTTACCCTACTGATGACCGGTCGTTGCGATAGTAATTCTGCTCAGTACGAGAGGAACCGCAGATTCGGACACTTGGTTCACGTGCTTGGTCGAGAGACCAGTGGTGCGAAGCTACCATCCATGGGATTACGACTGAACGCCTCTAAGTCAGAATCCCGTCTAAGCACCGCAACGATATCGTGTGCACTTGCGGCGAAAGCGGGTAAGATTAGCGCCGGGTCGAGCGCGGCGGGCTGCCGCGCTTCCCGGCTCGATGACGCCAAATGAACCCAGAGAGTGCTACACCGGAGGCCGAGTATTGTCGAGGCCACTGGTCGCTCTCCGGGGCTATGGCTGGCCTGAATCGCTGCAGTGTCAAATCGTCTGAAGACGACTTAGGTACCTGTCGTGGTGTCGTAAGTAGTAGAGCAGCCACCACACTGCGACCTATTGAGGCTTAGCCTCTGACTGGAAGGTTTGTCCGCGGTACACAACTGAAACGTACATCCTTCCCGAGCAAGCAAGCGATCGCAGTGCCGACAGGTGCGAAGACCGTTGGGTCCTCTCGTGTGAGACGGACCACAGAGGAGGAGCGAGCTCTTTGCCGGCGGCAGGACTCGCACGAAACGGTTGCCGTAAAGCGCAGCCTATTTTTTTTATTTTCTTTGTTCGCTCCGTCGCAACTCCGTGCAGCAAAAGGCGAAACGGAAGGGGACCGTTGTCGCAATGTGGCTCCGCTTGAAGCGGGGTCAGACTTGCTGGCGCAAGAGGGTGCTTTGCAGACACGTTTGCAGCGGCTTTCGGCATCGTCGAAAGCCGCGCTCCCGACAGAAGAATGGTGCGGTTGCGTCTCGAACCGGCCGATTTTCGGGGGCGATGTGTGTTGGCGAGTTGCAAATATGCACGCCATTTCCTGTTCCAGTCGACGAGAAAGAGACTTCAGAGAAGAACCTCGTGTTCCTCCTGGGGCTATAACGGCGAGGCCGGCGTTGACTGCCGCCTCGCGCACGCTAGAACAGGGGGGGGGCAGCTTTTTTTTTTTTGTTCGCCGCGCCGGCTGACGTGGTTGCGGACTTTGCCGCGCGCAGGCGCGGACAGACCGGCGCCGACCGGACTACACAAAGTTTGAGCAACAGTCCCGTGGCCTCAGTTTTAGTCGCCGTGTGGCTTAAGCGCCGGGCATTTTCACTCGCTACTTGGCTTAAGCACCGAGCATTTTCGGGCTTAAGCGCGGGCGTTTGGTGGTCTCCGTCGCCGCCTCGGCTGACGTGGTTGCGGACTTAGCCGCACGCAGGCGCCGACAGACCGGCGCCTACCGGACTACACACAATTTGAGCAACAGTCCCGTGGCCTCAGTTTTATTCCCCGTGTGGCTTAAGCGCCGAGCGTTTTTACTCGCTGCTTGGCTTAAGCGCGGGAGTTTGGTGCTCTCCGTTGCCGCCCCGGCTGACGTGGTAGCGGACTTTGCGTAATGTTGCCCGTTGTTTCACAGCAAACGGGCGCCGCGAATTTCATGCTTTCTTTCCAGTTTGGACATTTGTCTTCGTGTACGGGTGCTGGAGCTGTGTATAACTTTATAGAGTGTCTCAAGAAAAAACTTGTTTGGAGCTTCATATTTAAGAGGAGCGGCTCCTTAGTACGAGGCGGTTTTCCTTTCACTTTCTCCCGATAATAGTACTCATCTGCCACTTCTCTCACCACGACATGATTTTTTTTGGAGGGGGGGGGGGGGGTCCTCCCTTGATCCTCAATTGAACAGACTGTTTCATACGTCACGCAGACGTCCGCATCTATCCAGTAATGATGCCATTTACAAAAATCCTTAACAACAGGTGCCCGCACCTACGCAGTCGACGCCAACTCAATTTAAAGAACAGCTGTTCAAAAGCTGATCGAAACCATCCAGTATGGGAAAACCTAATTTGTGCAGTCGTTTTTATTTTAGAGCGCAGCTCTTTGGCGTCCGTTCCTGGGTTTCGCGTCGTCGTCGGCGTTGTCGTCGGCCTCGTAACCAGCTCCGCCCCCCTTTCATCCCCCCAGCGCTAGCAGCGACAGACTGATACCGCTGGATGCCGCTGACGCCGCTAGAGAGTCAAGATAACGTGACTGCATAGAACACCATCGCCGCTATGCAGAAAGAGGAGGAAAGGGTCCCCCCCCTGTTCTTGTGTGGCGGATAGGGTGCTCTTCAGTTGCCGACGCGCCGGTTATTTCACGTAGGCCCCGGCACGTCGACGAATACGTGACCACCTTCCCACGGCTAGACCTGGTTCTTAGCGCTGCGGAAGCGAGGGTATCATATTGTTTGTGTCGGCATCGGCGGCGTTGTCCCTGAAACCAACTCCGCAGCTGGGGTTGCCTCACTATCGGCGTCAGCGGCATCAGTCAGTTGCTGCTATCTCTTCCCTCCTCCCTTTATCGTGTTGTCCGCTTGCTGCGCGCGCTTCTGCCCCCATCGTTTGGCGCTCGGTGTACACGCCGCCCCCCTCCCCCCTCTTCCTGCGAGTCTCCGGTTGTCAAAGCGCCGGCTCGAACTTAATTCCTTTCTTCGCTCCTCCTCCAATGCAACCCCTGTGCAGTGGCAATCAGAGAGCCAGATCGGTGGCGGCGGATCTGTATATGTGCACCGCCCGAGCCGAAATTGCCGCTGCCGTTCGCCCTGTGCGGTGGCAATCAGAGAGCCAGATCGGTGGCGGCTTGACATAAAGACAAACAGCAATTTCCTAACACTTATGCGGGAGAACATCCCGTTCCTCTCGCTCGTAACGCGTCCCACGGCTGTGACAACCTCGCGAGGCACTTGTATAGATCTCGTCTTTGAGAATCAAGCATTGGTGTACCAAGTCGAACATATATCAGTCTATTTCTTCGACCACAAAGCTTCCTTCATGACTGTCAAGAACTGTTAGTGGAGTCTTTGTTAAAGGAATACGTGTGAAAAATAAAAAAAAATTCTGATAGCGCATACATGTGTTGCTCGATTTCTTTGCCTCAATCTATCGAAAAGGTGAAACAGCTTATTTGCTGCGCTCAAATTTCGCATTAGGAAGTAACGTAATCGTCGGTAATTTTTTTTGTTTCATTTTGAGAGACGTGAAATCGTTAGTCACGACCCTTTTGTTACTGCGGCTGCGAAATCGTGCGTAATACCAATTTAATTGTGTGCTGATTGGTCGTTTGTCAGCCCTTTGTGTTTTTCAAGAAAATGAACCACAGGTTTATAAATTATGTGCGCAAAAATTTTCTCCATCTGCACCAATACGCCACCACCAAAATACTTAAACAAGAGAGAAAACGTCCGAGGCCATGAGGTTTCAAAAATGCCGCGCTCCGAAATTTTCACATCCGCTATTGGGAATATAATTAGTATCCGTTGTAGAAAAAAGAAAAAGGAATCAGATTTCAAGTGATCATTGAAAGTGGCCGCGTTTTTTCGGGGCATGTTCTGATGAAATAATTTCACTTCAGTTCGTTGGTTCAATTGCATTTGTTGGCTCCTTGCAGCATGTTTAGATTTCATCTTTTTCAGTATTCTTAGTACTCTCATTGTAGCCTGCGCATTTTTCGGTTGTTTTGAGGTATCCATTCCTGAATGATGTTGTTCTTTTCCTTAAAGCTAGCCGTAGAACAAGCGCTTTCTATCTAATCATTACAATAAGAATCCAGCATCATCGGCGCGATTAAAGTTCGGGAACTGGCGATTTTTAATGCCGCGATCACGAAGGTTAACAGCATGTTCATACAAGGGGTGACGTGACGCAAGGCGCGATTTTTCAGCATTCCAGTCACGATATCTAATCGAATCTAAGATTGAAATGGCGTTCTTAATTAGTTTGGTTCCAGATAGAACAAACCGAAACAAAAAAAAGGTTGACTTTGATTGCCATTCAAATCTTAAGACCGCGTGTAGAAAGTGTTCCGGCTTACATTCGGCAAATCAAAATGAACGGCTAAAATTAGTCTATCCCATTAGGTTTCATGCGGGAGATCACGCGAAAGGCAGCCATTCTTCTTTACATGGTTTCTCTCTTTTGCGCTGTCATTTGCGCACGCAAATATCTTCGTACGGGAATTTTATGAAGCGAAGGCAGCTACAGACCGTTTTCATTGTTTCGTTCATGTTCGTAGGCGCAAATTTTCAAACCTAGTGCTTGGAGGAATATTTCCGCTGCTCTAGAAGGGCATAACAGTGCCCGCTCTTTCATTTCTCCAATCGCTCGCAAACACATTGCATTGCTAGTCTACAGCGGCAATACAAAGTGACGTTTCACCATGCACGTCGAAGTTGATTAGCAGTACCGCGCCAGCGTCGACTGGCCGCCGAAGCGACGAGCTCAGCAGCGCATGCGCAAGGGCCGACACCACTCCAACCGAGCTTCCCTGCTTATCGGAGAGAGCAGGTGCGCGTGAACACGGGCGCGTCTGAGTATCTGAGTTTAAAAAAAAACTCTGCCCGAGACATTGACAAAGGCAAGTGGTCGCGGTCGCTCTGAATCTTATCGTATTATAGAAAAGGTGGGTTGGCGGCGCTTCCTCGAGGGTCAAAACGTACAATCGTCCAACTAGCGCTCCCGGCGTCAAGTGGAGTGCATCCTTCTTGGAACGGTTTGCAATTGACTCCTTGAATGAGCCGACCACGCGTCACGGGTCGCGTATAGAGCCAACCGTTGGCAAGAACGCGTCTAGCGTAGCAGCAGAACCGATCGCGGTTGCGATAACCCATCGCTGGTAGCGAAAAAAAAGGAACGCACCCACACGCAGTTTGTGATAATAACCGCACAAACCAATGTGGTTTTAAATGTAGCTTCGCAGGTCACAGTAGAAGGGCACTGAAACTTTCTCATAACGCACACCGCTGTTGTCCACAAAGAACAAAGCGCACAAAATAGATCTGATACAGCCGCACTGCATTATTTCGTGTTTTCACTATATCATAACTTTCGTGTGCATGCCACGCAGGCCAGGAGTAAAAGGCAAGAAAAAAAATGATACGCGATCCTAAGCTTTGACTTAGCTGCTGTGGCACTCGCATTTATGTTCTCTAGGCGAACGCAATGCACAAACTGAACTCGAATTACCAATAATGGAAGTTCGTATTTGGCGACTTGGTTGTATTTTTGACTAGTATTTGCGTTTTTCTCCCGTGCATGCGCTTCACTGCGCTACTCTTTGCCCCTTCAACGCGGCTTCACTGACCTGCGAGAGTGTTCTGCGTTAAGCCGAACCAACAGGCAAAAAGCCTGGGCGCCGCCCTCTCTTTGAGAGCGGCGCCGGGGACAGAATCGCGCCTAGCCCATAGAGTTCCCCCCCCCCCCCCAAAACCGGAAAAAAAGTAGCCTTATTTACACGAGAAAGATGCCACGAGTGCCCCAACGGAAAGCTTTAAGGGTTACCGAAGGGTAACTGAGGGCGACGCAACGAGCTTTGGCAAGAACTACGATGGGTGTAGCGTCACGAGGGATAGGAATAGAGCAGATTGAGGGGCGAGCGAACAAACGCGAGTTAATGACACCTTAGTTTAAACCATGAAAAAAAGAAATGGGTATGCAATGTGGGGGGAAGATGGTCATTAAGGGTTACGGACTCAATTCCAAGAGAAGGGAAGCGCAGCAGGGGGTGGCAGAAAGTTGGGAGGGCAGATTAGATTAGGAAATGTGCAGGGACTACATGGCGACATTTAGCACGTGACCGGGGTACTTGGATAATAATGGGAGAGGCCTTTGCCCTGCAGTGGGCGTAGCCAGGAGGAGGATGATGAAAAGGTAGCAACAGGTCTTCATAACATACAGGTTGGAAAGCTGGAGCACCTTTGAACCCTTGAATATATTTCGCAAGACTTGGCCACACGACAAGTTTGTTTTCGAGGCGTTCGCTCCCACTGCTGCGAAAATGTGCACACAACGGCTGCACAGTAGTTGCCAGAAATCGGGCACTCTATTTTTCTTTCATAGGGAATCTTTCTTCCACTAGGGCAGCGGATTTTGGCAGGTCGAGCTTGCATTGGCGCTGTGGTTTACGGATCCAAGCAATAGTGAACTCAAAAAATCCAGTGTTGGCTTTGAGCGGGATTCACATTGGTTGCCGAACCCACGGCTAATCATACCCCCCCTCCCCGTCCTATAGTGGCTCATTACAGCAGACAGAAACATCGGATAAATAACAATTCTATTTCTTAGACATATAATTTGCCGATTCTCCCTCCTGGTTCTTTCTTTTGCTGTCGTTTATTTTTCTCGAAGGCCGTAATTAGAAATTTGCTGGTGCGGCTGTCCCATTTGCGCGGCAAGAAGTGCGACGCTACACACAGGTGGAGTGGCCGTTTAATTACTCTCGCGATCCGCGAACCGGCATCGTTGCGTATGGTATAGGAATGGTGCGTGTGAAGTCAGTGCTCGCTTCGAGCTTGTGTTCTTCATTTTGATTGAATGAAGTCTCACCTAAGTGAGCGGGGGCCGATCCCGCAGGTAGTTCAATACCGGGCCAACCTGCGGCGGAGGTGAAGGAGGCTTCAACGCACTCCTCCAACTTCCAAAAATAGGTTTAATATCGTGGGTCCACATAGAACCCGCATCAGATATTAAGCTGATAAGAACAGATACTACACAAAGGGAATTTTATTGAGCAAAACGTACTGTAAAACATGCGTACAGGACTACTAAGTTTACGTGTACCTTATACTGTGGCCAGTTCCTATGTGTGTAGGCCAGCGAGTACATGTGCCATGTTGTGTGTGTCCAAGAACAAGCATCTTGCGAAGGTACACAAGTCCATACAATTCCTATACACATCTGTACAACTTTATACAATTCCTGTACAGGTCTTCTATACACTTTTATACAATGTTTATATGAAGCTTTACAATCACATAGGTCGTCACATGGAACGTTGACGATTATCGGCCCCTAATAGGGGACAATCGGGTAGTGAAGCGTGCCGTTTTAGAGCGCAGCTCTTTGGCGTCCGTTCCTGGGTTTCGCGTCGTCGTCGGCGTCGTCGTCGGCGTCGTCGTCGGCGTCGGCCTCGTAACCAGCTCCGCCCCCCTTTCATCCCCCCAGCGCTAGCAGCGACCCACTGATACCGCTGGATGCCGCTGACGCCGCTAGAGAGTCAAGATAACGTGACTGCATAGAACACCGTCGCCGCCATGCAGAAAGAGGAGGAAAGGGTCCCCCCCCCCCTGTTCTTGTGTGGCGGATAGCTGGGGTTGACTCACTATCGCCGTCAGCGGCATCAGTCAGTCGCTGCTATCTCTTCCCTCGTCCCTTTATCGTGTTGTCCGCTTGCTGCGCGCGCTTCTGCCCCCATCGTTTGCCGCTGGGTGTACACGCCGCCCCCCTCCGCTTCCGCTTACTGCTGGTTGCTCTCGACGGCGGCGATGAGCCTCCGCTTCGGCGGCGCGAACTGCAGGGTCTTCTCGGCGGCGGCGATGAGCTTCTGCTTCAGCCTCGCTTACTGCTGGTTGCTCTCGACGGCGGCGATGAGCCTCCGCTTCGGCGGCGCGAACGGCAGGGTCTTCTCGGCGGCGGCGCTTAGCCTCTGCTTCCCCCACGGTTGTGACAACCTCGCGAGGCACTTGTATAGATCTCGTCTTTGAGAATCAAGCATTGGTGTACCAAGTCGAACATATATCAGTCTATTTCTCCGACCACAAAGCTTCCTTCATGACTGTCAAGAACTGTTAGTGGAGTCTTTGTTAAAGGAATACGTGTGAAAAATAAAAAAAAATTATGTGATAGCGCATACATGTGTTGCTCGATTTCTTTGCCTCAATCTATCCAAAAGGTGAAACAGCTTATTTGCTGCGCTCAAATTTCGCATTAGGAAGTAACGTAATCGTCGGTAATTTTTTTAACATAGAAGAACCTCGTATGCCATCGTCGGAGGAAAGCGTCCTCCCCGTTGAGTTCCAGATCCTCTGCGAGTGTTTTCCACACTAAAAGCCTTAATTGTTGCATCGCAGGGTAGGCAGCCCTGACAGGGCGCCTCCGGGCTTCCGCCAGACTACGCCTTTTCCAAATAACGAACATTGTGGAAATCAGTATCAAGTGTTCCAATGGTCCGTATGTTTTCCGAGGCTTTTTTTGGCCATCTACTTTAAAGGTGCGCTTAACCAGTTTACAGGTTATCCTAGCTGGCGGACATTGAAACAACGTATGCTCAATCGATTCAGTAGCGCTACAATTCGGGCATGCTGCACTCGGTACAATGCCCATTTTATAGAGCCGCTCACGTGTCGGCAGAACTTGCCATCTTCGCTTCCAGTCAAACTCCAAAATTTCGTGAAGTAACCAAGGACGGAACCAATCGCGCCATTTCTTTTCAGATGTCTTCTGAAGTTCATCCTGGCTTAACTGCCTATATATTATGTTTTGAATAATGCTGGAAACCTTGTCTTGGACGATATCTGTGTTGGGGCATTCCGCAAGAATCATCTTGGTGTTGTAAACGGCTCTATAATATGGTGATGGGTTTTCGGCTAGTGGACCAGATTCTCGTTTCCCAGTAAGTGCCTTCTGAAACGTGCTGGTCAGATATACCATTAAATTTTTTCCCATGTATTCAGGGATCATGTATAGGGACATGACTGTTTTTAATGCCATAATCCTACCGGTATTCATTACATGAGGTAAGCCAAGTCCGCCTGATTTTAGCAGGAGTTGTAGCAGGTGCCTTTTCACTGCCGGGGGTTTGCTATTCCAGAGAAAGGCGGTTATGAGTTTGTTAAGTTGGATGCCTACTTTTCTGGGCATTACACCAACTCCAGCTATATAATTCGCATAAGCGCACACGGTTGTTGTTATTGCTAGAGCTCTTAGCCGAAACGATAGGCATCTTTGGTTAAGGGAGATGATTGCGGCGTTGGACCTTTGGATCGTTAATTGCCATGAGGCGTCTGCTACTCCCTTGTTAGTGAAGATAATTCCCAACACTTTCACAGAGTTGACTATGGGAATGTTGGGTATCGCACTGGAGGGGAAGGAGCCGAATAATAATGCTTTACTTTTGGTCTCGTTAATTCGGGCGCCAGATTAAGCCGAATACTCAGCGAAAATGTCTTTAAATGTTCGAAAACTCTGATCGTCTCTTAAAAACAAAGAGATGTCGTCAGCGTACGCACTGACTCTAATTTCCTCCTGGCCAGTCATTGGAAAACCCCGGATTTGCTGTGCAGTAATAATGTTTCTAATTAACGGGTCCAGCGAAAGGATGAACAGTGAAGGGCTAAGCGGGCAACCTTGCCGGACCCCTCTGCGAACAGGAAAGGCAGGTGTAATAGATCCGTTCACTAAAATTTCACTAGAGATGTCGTCGTAGTAATTCCAAAATTAAAAAGATGTACTTATGCCTGACACGGTCGAAGGCCTTTTCTTGATCTACTGATATATACACCCCGCGCACATTCTTCATCTGAGCATACTCGAACACGTCACGGGTGATCATGAGATTCGTGTAAATAGATCGTCCCGGTACTGCGCAAGATTGGCATGGGGAGATTATTGAAGGTAACCATTTGGCAAGGCGTATTTGCAGTAATGTGGCAACGAGTTTGTAATCAGTGTTTAACAATGTTATAGGACGCCATGATCTTATGTCCGTCGGGGGAGCTCCCTCCTTAGCAGGAGTGTGATGCGTCCTCTACTGAAGGAGGCAGGCTTCTTCCCCTCCCCAATCACCATTTTAACCATTTGGAGTAACACCTCCCCAAGTGCCTCAAAGAAGGTCCTATAAAAAGTGGTTGTTAGGCCATCACAACCGGGCGCTGTTTTTGTGCTCATGACATTCAGGGCTTCTTTGACTGAGTCTATGGTTAAGTCATCAGTAATACACGAGAGGTCATCCTCTGCTAGGGGCTATATAACACGACACAGCTCACGGATTCTAGATTCAATATCTGGAGGTTCCTTGATATCATCGGCGCCAAAGAGGTCCACGAAGTGATCACCAATATCGGACTCAATGACGGATGGATTAGTCGCGAGTGACCCATCGGGCCGTTAATTTCTGAGATGTGCACCCTCGCATTTCCGAGAACGGAGGTGCCGGTGCTCGTAATGCTCATATATTCCTGGTCTGCACCCTCAAGAATGAATCTTTTCTTTACCAGTCGTTCATGTTCTGCCTCTAAAACCTCAAGGTACTCCTTGGTGCAACATGTTAATGTGTCTGCCCATTTTACTGTTTGCATTCGACGCGTGAGTTCGTTGAGCTGTTTGGTAATTCTCCTGTGTCTCGCCTTCCCCTCATCTTGTAGGATTTGTTTCCAAGCCTCCTTCAAGGAGTCGCAGTTGGATGGGGACATCATTGAGAGGGTTTGGAGGCTCGCTTTAAGTGCGTTATTGATGTTTTCCATACAGTCGACATATTGAAGGGCTGCGGGATCGAGCCGCCATCTATCCTGTGTCATGTTGCGACCGGCAGTACCTCTCACTGTCCCAACCACAGGCCAATGATCCGTTTTGCGCTTGAGGGTAGCTGGGAGGGATATATTTTCGCACCTAAGTAGTGTGGGCAGTAACAAGTCGGGTAAATATACCCGGTCAATTCTACTTTCTGCGCGGTAGCCGAATCGCGTGGCTCCAAAGCGGTCTTGGTGAAGAGCGACCCACGCATCTGATAGCTGGAGATGTCGAAGTATGTTAATGAGCTCTCTGGCATTATAAATCGAGCCACCCTGCCCTGGGCCTATGATGTCCCTATTAGAATCCACAGCACAGTTGAAATCTCCAAGCAAGACATGAGGGATGGGCTCCAGAAGCAGTGGGTGTAAGTTTTTGAAGAATATTGGTCAATGATCTAGTTACTGGCGCGTAAATATTCACAAATCTAATTTTTTTCCGTCTATGTACAAGTCAGTGATAAGCGTGCGTCCACTCGCCCCAGATGTGCAATGAGCTTTTTCTCGGAATTGTGTGGAGAGGGAGATGGTGCCTACTCCACACGATTTCGCGTTTGTCAATGAAAAGAAAGCACAGACATTGTGCTCACGTTGGAATGAGGCTACCTCGAGTAGGGTGCGAAAGTTCGTCTACTGTAAGAAGAGGACATCAACACCAAGGTCTCTTGCCAACTCGAGCACATGACGTTGTTTTCGTCTGTCCCTGAATCCTCGAACGTTAAAGGTGGCAAATCTGAAGGCACTCATGAGGCTTTGATCTTGATAGCGTAAGAGCAACTGAAGCGAGAGGGCGCACACTTAGTGCAAGACGAGCTAAGTACAACCATAACCATGACTATAGGTTGGTAGACATGTGAGCAAATGATGAGGGGCAGGGAGTTCTAAAGAAGAATTAATCCTGCATGTCGCCATCACTTAGTGATGAGCGCTCATGCAGCTTAGGCGAATGTTTGCGAGCTTTTTTGGATTTCATGCGGCGAACTGCATCGCTGTCACTGCTGTTCTCGTCCTTAGGCCGTCTTATCGGATTGGCGAAATCATGGTCATTGGGCAAGGGGTGAGAACTATCCGGGCTTTGCTTACCCTCTTTGTGTCGCCTATGTGAGCGAGGTCTGTGCCTCGGCTTATACACCTTACTCCGATCATCAGTAGGGGTTTTCGAGGGTTCCTTGGTATCGTGAACTCCTGAATTAGCCTCTGAACATGTGGAAGGCTTATCCTCCCCTTCATCGGGTATGGTATAGTGCCCACTAGTTACAATTGGTCTGGAATCACTAGCGAACATGGCTTGGCTATGCGAATCATTGTTATGTTGTTGCGCCTGTACAGCACTATGCTCAGAATGGGGCTCTTGTGGCGAGCCCGGCTTAGACTGGTGGAGATCGGAACCCTCGTGCAGCCCAGCCTCGGAGGAGGCCGCCCCAGAAGCGACCTCCCCAGAGACAGAGCCCGCAGAGGGTTCAGTCTCCGAGGAGACTGAATGAGCGGTTGTTGACTCTTTCGATAGAGAGTTGCTCTCTGAGGAAACCGAACAAGAGTTGGATGACTCTTTCGAGAAAGAGTTACTGCTAACGGCATGGCACGGTTCACTTTCCGACGAGGAGGCAAGCGGGGGCGAGCGCTGTGCACGCGGTTTAAGCACCTGCATGGTAGATTTAGTGGTCATCCACTTCGGCGAAGTGGACGGCCTCATAGTAACTGAGGTGGCTGGTGGAGCGCCACGGACGGCAGCTACATATGATTTCTTCCGAAAGCAATCTCTTGTGCCATGGCTCCCGCCACACCGCTTGCACTCCTCTTCACACCCGTCTGTTTCATGGCCGAACAGGCCGCAACGCTTGCAATAGGGTGTAGCGCAAGCCGTGGCCATGTGGCCATCATCCCCACACCTCGCGCAAACCCTCCGCATCCCACGGTACTCCATCATCACTTTGTGCCCCTGTATCGTCATAAAGTTGGGCACGGGCCTACTCATTTCGATGCGGACGATCCGCACACCATTTAACTTGTTCTGTCCGTTGGCGACTCCCGCGTGGGACACGCCCTTTACCTTGCCAAATTGTTGCAAAGCAGACAGGAGAGCGTCATCAGTCAGGTACAATGGGAATCGAAACACATTCACGAATGTTAAGGGGGGTCCAACAGCATCAACAGGCACTTTAACATTTTTAACTGAGAACTCCTCAGCTACAATGAGCCTTGTGGCCTGCGCAGCGTTTCTGGTACAAACGAGAAATCGAGAGCCTCCATGTGCTGAAGCCCCAATACACTATCCTCTCCAGCCGTTAGTTCGACAGCATCTATCAGGTCGTCTATGGACACGTCTCCATCCGGAGCGTTAAACAAAAAACAGTTTTCCCTCAAGGGGATCTCACGGAGTGCTTCTGATTCCGATGCCATTCTCACAGGTCGCTGGTTGCAGCACCTCCCGGGGTAGGGCTTACTGGTGAATTTGAACTGGTGGTACAACTGGTAGCGTCAGGGCTCAGCAGGAGCTGCTGGCGCCTCGGTAGACTCCGGTACTTGCAGAGGTCCGCGAAGGGGTCCTTGCAGGCGCCATTGTTATCGGAGGTCCGCCGGGTCACTGATGGTGGCCCAGCAGCAACCCAAGGAAGGCTGGCTCCGAACCGGTGAAGCCCAAGGGCAGCTCAAGACGGACGCACCTGAGGATGGTGTTCCGGCGAGCCAGGGCCAGATCCGGGTGGGCCGGTCCTGGAGGTAGTGCAGCCAGAGGCCAGGGCCCGATCCAGGAGGGCCGGTCCTGGAGGCGGTGCAACAGCGAGCCGGGTGCGGATCCAAGTGGGCCAGTCCCGGAGGCGGTGCAAAACCGAGCCAGGCAGGTCCAGGGTCCGGTCCAGGTGCCAGGAACAGGACTCTTACACGCTCGGGCGGGCACACTTGGGACCAGGGGAGGTCCCAGGTGCCGAAAAGAGCAGATACGAAATACTCACTTGGTCTTGATCTTAGCCAAAAGGCCGAGAAGCGATGTCCTTCACTTCACTCCATTGTACTACTGCCTTGTGGGCGCCCTGCCGACATTGGTAACCTCAGCAACAGCGTGGGCAATTTTATAGAATTCAGCCTGTCTAGAGACTCTATGCTCTCTATCTGACGAATAAACTCGCGACGCCTCAGTCTTTCGCTGTTAACGAAACGCTGTCGCGTAGAAACGAGACCCGAGTGCAAGCTTGTTTGTAAGGCCAAACCAACGACGGCAACCTCGTAGAAAACGGAGCAGGCGAGCGGAAAACACGCCCAAGGGGAATGCTTACTTCCGTCTGAATGCGGCCGCTCGAGGTGACTTTCTTTGAGGCCTTCGTTTCAAGCCCGTGCGCAAGTGTAATATAGCACGCGCATTTCCTTCATTTCTTTTTATTTACCGCAAGGCCCACTGAAAATTTTGATACGGCACAGGCCGGGACGGATCGCAACGTGTAGAATCGACCGGTAGAATTAGGTAGCATGCCCCATGTACGAAGACGAGCAACATAGAAGTGAATGAAAAAAAAATAAACATAGAAAAGACTGCGCACTCCTTCCAACCGGAAACAGAGGGGGGAGAAGAATCGCCGTGTGCAGCACAGGTATTGTATATTAAAAAGAAGTGCTACCTCATAATCTTTACCACTATCGCGCGCGCGCGCGTGTGTATATGTACACACACACACACACACACACACACATATATATATATACACACACACACACACACACACACACATGCACACATGCTAGCATAGCTTAAATGCAGCTGGGAAGCTCAGCCTTACACAAGAAGAAAGCACCACCCCTTTCGCAATCCCGATTTGAAACATTTAAGTGAGAAACGTGAGTACAGCCAGGTCGTTCGAAACTGGCGCGAAAACGCATTGGCGCCATCTGTGTACGGAACTAGGAAAACCCATGGACTTTGCCATACAGAAAGAAAGGTAGATGGCGCGAGCGAACGAGAGCCAGTGAGTAATGGAAGAAACGCCTTGGAAAGAGAGAAAAAAACACGCCAAGGTTGTTGGCTTGTGGCAGCATTCTATTTTACAGCGAGTAAAGAGCATAGCAGGTTCTACAAGAGCAGCTAAAAAAAGAAGAAGAACTTGAGAGAGGGAGACAAACAGGCGTGTTTCCTTAGAATGCAGAGCATGAAGCACACAAAATCAAGTGCCAAAGAGACCGGGAAAGCAGATGGCGTGAAGGTGTATGTCATCAAAGCTTGAAAGCAATTTATAAACTACAAGGCGTGCCGAAGTCAACCTACTCTCATCAGGTTGCTCCCGCCTTCAATTGCATTGATATTAAAATTACAGTCGCCTCAAAGGCAGAGAGAGAGAGAGAAAATAAATACACACGCTTCGTGCAGCTGGACCCGTTCAAATTTTCAGCAAGAGCACTCCCGAAAGCACAAAGCCCGCTGCTGCCTGGCCGGAATGCGCTCGCTTCAGGAAATCGCCGTGCTTGCCTCGGCAACCAAGAGGTGTCACGCGGCACACTGCTGCATTGTAGCACACCGGGAACCGTGCAGACGTCGGCGATCGCCTCGACATCGCTGCGAGCGCTCGAAGAGACAAAGTCCGAAACGACGTCAGCCGGGGCGGCGAGAGCTCGATACCCTTCACGAAACTTCTGCGTGTACACCGCCGCACGGCCACGACGGAATCGCTGGCATCCTGCTCGCAGCTGCATTGTGTCGCGCCGGGAATCGTGTAAACACCACGCAGACGTCGGCGTCGGCCCCGGCATGGCTTCGAGCGCTCGAAGAGACAAAGTCCGAAACGACGTCAGCCGGGGCGTCAAGCACGCCGCCCGCGCAGGTCGCGCTCGTGCTCGGAAATGGTGAAGGGGCCGGGCTAGCTTTCATCGAATCGATCGGCCGGGGGCCGCCCCGTAGGGGGACCGAAAGGCGATCGTTCAGGAAACGGCACTGGCCATTCGCGAGAAATTGCCGTTCGCGCATTCGATGGACGCGCTGCAGTTTCACGACTTCGGCATGGTGCTGCCGACGTAAGCTTTCAATCTTGCTCGCGGCGTTACGAGGCGGCACGATTTCCCCCAAACGCTCGTGGAAAGTGGCACGAGTACGGCCCCATGGAGGTTTGGGTACTTATCGCTGCTATTATATGGGGGTCCCAGAGAGCAGTCGCCCCAAAGCGACCTGGATGTTTGATGTGCGGCGGGGCTTCGTGCCCGTCAAGCCTGTCCCCGGTATCGCTCCCGTGGATCCCACAGCTGACGTCTGCAGCCTCATCCGCTTAATGCGTTAGGGGCTGGTTGTCGGATGACGCTTTTTCCACGATATCGAGGTGTGTTCCCCATCGTCCCCGGACGAGCCAAATACGAAAGCGCCGAAGGCGTGGGCGTGACCCGTCGCCTGGCGGCTTTGCCGTCTCGGCTACGTTGCAAGTGTCGGTCGGTCCACCAGTGCTGCGGGCTCGAGAGAAACCGCAAGCCGCGATCGAGTTGACACAACCAGTCTATCAAGAATGTTGCGTGCTTCTTGCCGCGTGGCGATACCCGGCCTTGCGGGGAGGGCGCCGTAGCGAGCTCGAACGCCGTCATCTCGGACTGTGCAAAGTGCTACACTTTGCGAGAACAAAGCGTGTTGGGGCGCCTGAAGGTGGCCTCGGCATCGCAAAAACGGCGTCCGGCCTGCTTGAAAGGCTGGACGCGCAGTTGAACGATTACCTGGTTGATCCTGCCAGTAATCATATGCTTGTCTCAAAGATTAAGCCATGCATGTCTAAGTACATGCCGAAATAAGGCGAAACCGCGAAGGGCTCATTAAATCAGTTATGGTTCCTTAGATCGTTTCTTCCTACTTGGATAACTGTGGCAATTCTAGAGCTAATACATGCAGTGAGCCTGAAGCCCTTTGGGCGACGGGTGCTTTTATTAGACCAAGATCGATCGGGTTTCGGCCCGTATTGTGTGGTGACTCTGGATAACTTTGTGCTGATCGCATGGCCACGAGCCGGCGACGTTTCTTTCAAGTGTCTGCTTTATCAACTTTCGATGGTAGGTTACTTGCTTACCATGGTTGTTACGGGTAACGGAGAATCAGGGTTCGATTCCGGTGAGGGAGCCTGAGAAACGGCTACCACATCCAAGGAAGGCAGCAGGCGCGCAAATTACCCACTCCCGGCACGGGGAGGTAGTGACGAAAAAATTACCGACGATTACGTTACTTCCTAATGCGAAATTTGAGCGCAGCAAATAAGCTGTTTCACCTTTTCGATAGATTGAGGCAAAGAAATCGAGCAACACATGTATGCGCTATCACAGAATTTTTTTTTATATTTCCCGTACTCCTGGATCATCTCGACGGCGGCGACGGTAAGCTTCTGCTTCGGCGGCACGCACCTCTGGATTCTGACGGCGACGGCGCTGGGCCTCTGCTCTGGCAGCTCGTTTAGCAGCAGCAGCAGCAGCAGCAGCAGACGGAGGACTTCCATCGGTCGTCTCGCTCATGGCTCAGAAAGAACTGGCAGATAATTTCTTAGTGGCGAACGGCAGCGGCAATTTCGGCTCGGGCGGTGCACATATACAGATCCGCCGCCACCGATCTGGCTCTCTGATTGCCACCGCACAGGGTGAACGGCAGCGGCAATTTCGGCTCGGGCGGTGCACATATACAGATCCGCCGCCACCGATCTGGCTCTCTGATTGCCACCGCACAGGGGTTGCATTGGAGGAGGAGCGAAGAAAGGAATTAAGTTCGAGCCGGCGCTTTGACAACCGGAGACTCGCAGGAAGAGGGGGGAGGGGGGCGGCGTGTACACCCAGCGGCAAACGATGGGGGCAGAAGCGCGCGCAGCAAGCGGACAACACGATAAAGGGAGGAGGGAAGAGATAGCAGCGACTGACTGATGCCGCTGACGCCGATACAGGGGGGGGGGCCCCTTTCCTCCTCTTTCTGCATGGCGGCGACGGTGTTCTATGCAGTCACGTTATCTTGACTCTCTAGCGGCGTCAGCGGCATCCAGCGGTATCAGTCGGTCGCTGCCAGCGCTGGGGGGATGAAAGGGGGGCGGAGCTGGTTACGAGGCCGACGACGACCCGAAACCCAGGAACGGACGCCAAAGAGCTGCGCTCTAAAATATCAATACGGGACTCGTTTGAGGCCCCGTAATTGAAATGAGTACACTCTAAATCCTTTAACGAGGATCAATTGGAGGGCAAGTCTGGTGCCAGCAGCCGCGGTAATTCCAGCTCCAATAGCGTATACTAAAGCTGCTGCGGTTAAAAAGCTCGTAGTTGGATCTCAGTTCCAGACGAGTAGTGCATCTACCCGATGCGACGGCTCGGACTGAACATCATGCCGGTCCTTTCTTGGTGCACTTCATCGTGTGCCTCGAGAAGGCCGGTGCTCTTAATTTGAAAAAATTAGTGCTCAACGCAGGCGAGTCGCCTGAATAAACTTGCATGGTATAATAGAACAAGACCTCGTTTCTGTTCTGATGGTTTTTGGAATACGAGGTGATGATTAAGAGGGACAGACGGGGGCATTCGTACTGCGGCGCTAGAGGTGAAATTCTTGGAGCTTCGCAAGACGAACTACTGCGAAAGCATTTGCCAAGAATGTTTTCTTTGATCAAGAACGAAAGTCAGAGGTTCGAAGGCGATCAGATACCGCCCTAGTTCTGACCATAAACGATGCCAACCAGCGATCCGCCTGAGTTACTCAAATGACTCGGTGGGCATCTTCCGGGAAACCAGTGTTTGGGTTCTGGGGGAAGTATGGTTGCAATGCTGAAACTTAAAGGAATTGACGGAAGGGCACCACCAGGAGTGGAGCCTGCGGCTTAATTTGACTCAACACGGGAAAAATTACCCGGCCCGGACACTGGGAGGATTGACAGATTGAGAGCTCTTTCTTGATTCGGTGGATGGTGGTGCATTGCCGTTCTTAGTTGGTGGAGCGATTTGTCTGGTTAATTCCGATAACGAACGAGACTCTAGCCTATTAAATAGGTGCGGGGTTCCCAGCACCTTACAACCTTCTTAGAGGGACAAGCGGCTCCTAGCCGCACGAAACAGAGCAATAACAGGTCTGTGATGCCCTTAGATGTCCGGGGCCGCACGCGCGCTACACTGAAGGAAGCAGCGTGTCTTTATCCCTGTCTGAAAAGACTGGGTAACCCGTGGAACTTCTTTCGTGATTGGGATAGGGGCTTGCAATTATTCCCCTTGAACGAAGAATTCCGAGTAAGCGCGAGTCATAAGCTCGCGTTGATTACGTCCCTGCCCTTTGTACACACCGCCCGTCGCTACTACCGATTGAATGATTTAGTGAGGTCTTCGGACCGATGTTTGGCGCGGCCTTTCGGTTGCGCCGGTCTGTTGGAAAGATGACCAAACTTGATCATTTAGAGGAAGTAAAAGTCGTAACAAGGTTTCCGTAGGTGAACCTGCGGAAGGATCATTACCGGATTGTGAAGGGTGACGAGCGCCATTGTTTCAATCCCGTGTGGGCGAAGCAGCTCGCTGCGCCCGCCGCTTTCCGCCGCTGGCCCCGCTTGGACGCGGGGACGGCTATACCCGAACATGCCAGGAACTGCCTGAATTTTGAGCGGCGCCCCGTGCCAAATTTGTTGCGCCCAGTGGACACAGGCTGCAACCTTGGACGGTTGGCTTGGCCGCGCCCGCGGGTATAAACGGCATAACGCACAATGGGTGGGCTTTCTGTCCGCCGCGGCGCTCTTGCGCGGAAGGGGAGTAAGACGACCCGACCTGCTGCTTTGCCCAGTACGAGGGGAACGGCGAAGCGTGCGGTCGGTCAAGGAACTGACGGTCGAGAGCTGCTGCCGCTTAGTACACACGGAACCGTGGTGCGAGCGCTCTCCCGTCCTCCGCGGCAAACGCTGCCGAGTCTGAAAAGGCTGGCGGCTGCCGGTCGCTTCCTACGGCGAGTATGGAGTAACGACCCGACCTTGTTGCTGCCCAAGTACTAAAGGAACGGTGTGGCGCTCAGTCGGTCATGGAACTGGCGGTATGAGGGTGCGGCTGCCAAGTACTGAAGGAACCGTGGCCTAAAGCGCTCTCCCGTCCTCCACGGCAAATGCCGCCGAGCCCGACAGGGCCGGTGGCTGCCGGTCGGCTCCTGCTCGTGACGCGCGAGGTGTCCGAGATCGCGGTTCAATGCGACGACGTCTGCAGGCTATTTGCCCGCCGCCGAGGGAAAGGCGGCGTTGCTGCGAAGTACCGAAGGAAACGCGGCTTTGCTACGTCGGAAGGGTTCTGTGGTTAGCGCTCTTCGAAACCACACACAGGGAGGCGCCACGTGCCTGAAACCCTGGCTGTACTGTACTGAATTGAACAAACCATTTTTCACGACTCTAAGCGGTGGATCACTCGGTTCTCGGGTCGATGAAGAACGCAGCCAGCTGCGAGACCTGGTGTGAATTGCAGGACACACTGAGCACTGATTCTTTGAACGCACATTGCGGCCTTGGGTCTTCCCTTGGCTTGGCCTTTCTGAGGGTCGGATCACATATCAAGAGAGCCTTGATATGTGACGATGTCGACGGACGCACGGAACGCGCGTCCGTCGACTCGTTTTGACTGCGTCGGCATCATGGACAGTACGTTGAGCGCTAATGCCACGCGCCAGCGACCTCACAAAGGAGACGGTGGCGAGCCGTTGTGCCAAATCTTCGAAGAGACGGAAACGAGGCATTATAATCTACTGCAGCGTGACGTGTGCGCGCCTCTAGCAAGACCGCCGCAGGATGGTGTCGGATACCTGCAGGGAAAGAGCGGTCCAAGCGCGAGGTGCCAACGTCCGTTACCATGTAGCGCGCACGTTTGCGAGAGAGTCGGAAGCGATCGCAATTTGCGTTGTTTGCCTTCGGAGTACGTCGAGCTCCAGAGCTGGTCGCTCGTTCGTGTCACCGCAGCTGTGTGGGCACCCCTTCCGGGCTTCGTCGCAGGAATCTGCAGATTCTTGCGAGGAGCGGGGAGGAGAAGGGTGGCCCCCGAAAGCGGTTCGACGCGATAGCGCCGTCTGCGAGCGAGAAGAGCACGGCACGGCGCAGAAATTGCCGCGAAACGGAAAATGTCTCCTTCGAGAGCGTTGGCCGAGCTGACGCGTTCCGTCGTAGTCCGCCGTCGGTCCAAGTGCTTCGCAGTCTCTGTCCCCTAAAGACTGGGCCACTACAGTTGGGGCAGGGGCGACGCTACACGAGACGATGCCCCCCGCCAGGTTTTAGTCGTCCCTGCGGTGCCTGCTGAAGCGGCGCGCTGCTAAGGCGATCTTTGCCTCGGTGGTGTTTGGGCTTCAGACACGGTCGCTTACCACGCAACTGCTCGTGCGCCGCACGCGTGCCGGCGGTTCACCGCCTGCCAGCCTCGTCTATAAGTAGCTCCGTGTTGGGCGAAGGACGTGGTAGGGCGTCGTACTCGGTTGGCGCTGGGTTTTCGAACGTGTCGAGTCCTTTTCGGCATACCGCTCGTATGACGCACGCGCGCAGGCGTTGTGCCGCCTGCCACCGTCGTCCGCAAGGACGTGGCAGGGCGTCGTACTCGGTCGTGCCGGAATGGGCGAAAGCGATGTATCCGTTGTCGACCTCAGATCAGGCGAGACAACCCGCTGAATTTAAGCATATCACTAAGCGGAGGAAAAGAAACCAACAGGGATTCGCCGAGTAGCTGCGATCGAAACGGGACCGAGCCCAGCACCGAATGCCCCGTCCTTGCAGGCGGTCGGGAAATGTGGTGTATGGGAGGCGACGTTCTCGGGTGTTTGCGACGGTG
>NC_134578.1:126690425-126785425 GCF_050947875.1 Dermacentor variabilis
CCTTCCGCAGGTTCACCTACGGAAACCTTGTTCCGACTTTTACTTCCTCTAAATGATCAAGTTTGGTCATCTTTCCAACAGACCGGCGCAACCAAAAGGCCGCGCCGGACATCGGTCCGAAGACCTCACTAAATCATTCAATCGGTAGTAGCGACGGGCGGTGTGTACAAAGGGCAGGGACGTAATCAACGCGAGCTTATGAGTCACGCTTACTCGGAATTCCTCGTTCAAGGGGAATAATTGCAAGCCCCTATCCCAATCACGAAAGAAGTTCCACGGGTTACCCAGTCTTTTCAGACAGGGATAAAGACACGCTGCTTCCTTCAGTGTAGCGCGCGTGGGGCCCCGGACATCTGAGGGCATCACAGACCTGTTATTGCTCTGTTTCGTGCGGCTAGGAGCCGCTTGTCCCTCTAAGAAGGTTGTAAGGTGCTGGGAACCCCGCACCTATTTAATAGGCTAGAGTCTCGTTCGTTATCGGAATTAACCAGACAAATCGCTCCACCAACTAAGAACGGCCATGCCCCACCATCCACCGAATCAAGAAAGAGCTCTCAATCTGTCAATCCCCCCAGTGTCCGGGCCGGGTAAGTTTTCCCGTGTTGAGTCAAATTAAGCTGCAGGCTCCACTCCTGGTGGTGCCCTTCCGTCAATTCCTTTAAGTTTCAGCTTTGCAACCATACTTCCCCTGGAACCCAAACACTTTGGTTTCCCGGAAGCTGCCCGCCGAGTCATTTGAGTAACTCAGGCGGATCGCTGATTGGCATTGTTTATGGTCAGAACTAGGGCGGTATCTGATCGCCTTCGAACCTCTGACTTTCGTTCTTGATCAAAGAAAACATTCTTGGCAAATGCTTTCGCAGTAGTTCGTCTTGCGACGGTCCAAGAATTTCACCTCTAGCGCCGCAATACGAATGCCCCCGTGTGTCCCTCTTAATCATTACCTCGTATTCCAAAAACCAACAGAATAGAAACGAGGTCTTGTTCTATTATTCCATGCAAGTTTATTCAGGCGACTCGCCTGCGTTGAGCACTCTAATTTTTTCAAAGTAAAAGCACCGGTCTTCTCGAGGCACACAATGAAGTGCACCAAGAAAGGACCGGCATGATGTTCAGTCCGAGCCGTCGCATCGGGTAGATGCACTACTCGTCTGGAACTGAGATCCAACTACGAGCTTTTTAACCGCAGCAGCTTTAGTATACGCTATTGGAGCTGGAATTACCGCGGCTGCTGGCACCTGACTTGCCCTCCAATTGATCCTCGTTAAAGGATTTAGAGTGTACGCATTTCAATTACGGGGCCTCAAAAGAGTCCCGTATTGTTATTTTTCGTCACTACCTCCCCGTGCCGGGAGTGGGTAAGTTGGGCGCCTCCTGCCTTCCTTGCATGTGGTAGCCGTTTCTCAGGCTCCCTCTCCGGAATCGAACCCTGATTCTCCGTTACCCGTAACAACCATGGTAAGCAAGTAACCTACCATCGAAAGTTGATAAGGCAGACACTTGAAAGAAACGTCGCCGGCTCGTGGCCAGGCGATCAGCACAAAGTTATCCAGAGTCACCACACAATACGGGCCGAAACCCGATCGATCTTGGTCTAATAAAAGCACCCGTCGCCCAAAGGGCTTCAGGCTCACTGCATGTATTAGCTGTAGAATTGGCACAGTTATCCAAGTAGGAAGAAACGATCTAAGGAACCATAACTGATTTAATGAGCCATTCGCGGTTTCGCCTTATTTCGGCATGTACTTAGACATGCATGGCTTAATCTTTGAGACAAGCATATGATTACTGGCAGGATCAACCAGGTAATCGTTCAACTGCGCGTCCAGCCTTTCAAGCAGGCCGGACGCCGTTTTTGCGATGCCGAGGCAACCGTCAGGCGCCCCACAACGCTTCGTTCTCGCAAAGTGTAGCACGTTGCACAGTCCGAGACGACGGCGTTCGAGCTCGCTACGGCGCCCTCCCCGCAGGGCCGGGTATCGCCACGTGGCAAGAAGCACGCAACATTCTCGATAGACTGGTTGTGTCAACTCGATCGCGGCTTGCGGTTTCTCTCGAGCCCGCAGCACTGGTGGACCGACCGACACTTGCAACGTAGCCGAGACGGCAAAGCCGCCAGGCGACGGGTCACGCCCGCGCCTTCGGCGCTTTCGTATTTGACTCGTCCGAGGACGATGGGGAATACACCTCGATATCGTGGAAAAAGCGTCGTCCGACAACCAGCCCCTAACGCATCAAGCGGATGAGGCTGCAGACGTCAGCTGTGGGATCCACGGGAGCGATACCGGGGACACGCTTGACGGGCACGAAGCCCGCCGCACATCAAACACCCAGGTCGCTTTGGGGGCGACTGCTCTCTGGGACCCCCATATAATAGCAGCGATAAGTACCCAAACCTCCATGGGGCCGTACTCGTGCCACTTTCGACGAGCGTTTGGCGGAAATCGTGCCGCCTCGTAACGCCGCGAGCAAGATTCAAAGCTTACGTCGGCAGCACCATGCCGAAGTCGTGAAACTGCAGCGCGTCCATGGAATGCGCGAACGGCAATTTCTCGCGAATGGCCAGTGCCGTTTCCTGAGCGATCGCATTTCGGTCCCCCTACGGGGCGGCCCCCGGCCGATCGATTCGAGGAAAGCTAGCCCGGCCCCTTCGCCATTTCCGAGCACGAGTGCGACCAGCGCGGGCGGCGTGCTCGACGCCCCGGCTGACATCGTTTCGGACTGTGTCTCTTCGAGCGCTCGAAGCCATGTCGGGGCCGACGCCGACGTCTGCGTGGTGTTTCCACGATTCCCGGCGCGACACAATGCAGCTGCGAGCAGGATGCCAGCGATTCCGTCGTGGCCGTGCGGCGGTGTACACGCAGAAGTTTCGTGAAGGGTATCGAGCTCTCACCGCCCGGTTCTCTCCCGGTTCTCAGCGTGCTATAGTGCAGCCCTCTGTACGGTGACGCCGACTCAGTAGTGGCCGTGCAGCGGCTTGTACGCCAAAGTTGCGTGAAAGGCGTCGAGCTCCCGCCGGCCCGTCTCACGTGGTTTCGGACTTCTGTCGCTTCGAGCGCTCGCGTAGCCGTGCCTGGGCACGATTCTCGACTCCGCAGCAGAGTGCGGAAACTACGAAGACGCGCAAACTGAAAATCGCACTGCGGTACAATGTCAGCCTGGACCGTATAGCCCCTTATAATAGCAGCGATAAGTGGCCAGACCTCCATGGGGCCGTACTCGTGCGACGAGGCGGCGTACTGCGCCGAGCCGAGCGCCAATATTTCGCTTTGGCGCGGCTGATACGAGCTCTCGCTATCGCCGCGGTACCGCCGCTCACCGATTCAAGGCACGCTAGCGCGGTCCGCTTCGCCATTTCCGAGCACGAGTGCGACCAGCGCGGGCGGCGTGCTCGACGCCCCGGCTGACGTCGTTTTCGACTTTGTCTCTTCGAGCGCTCGAAGCCATGCCGGGGCCGACGCCGACGTCTGCGTGGTGTTTACACGATTCCCGGCGCGACACAATGCAGCTGCGAGCAGGATGCCAGCGACTCCGTCGCGGCCGTGATGCGGTGTGCACGCAGAAGTGTCGTGAAGGGTATCGAGCTCCCGCCGCCCCGGCTGACGTCGTTTCGGACTTTCTCTCTTCGAGCGCTCGCGCCAACGTCGCGGGGCCGACGACGACGCCCGCCCGGTTCTCTCCCGGTACCCGGCGAGCTATAGTGCAGCCCTCTGCACGGTGACGCCGACTAAGTAGTGGCCGTGCGGCGGCTTGTACGCCAGTTTCGTCAAGGGTATCGAGCTCCCGCCGCCCCGGCTGACGTCGTTTCGAACTTCTGTCGCTTCGAGCGCTCGCGTAGCCGTGCCTGGGCACGACTCTCGACTCCGCAGCAGTGCGCGGAAACAGCTACGAAGACGCGCAAGCCGAAAATCGCACTGCGGTACAATGTCGGCCGGGACCGTATGGCCTTATAATGGCAGCGATAAGTGGCCAGACCTCCATGGGGCCGTACTCGTGCGACGAGGCGGCGTACTGCGCCGAGCCGAGCGCCAATATAGCGCGGCTGATACGAGCTCTCGCTATCGCCGCGGTACCGCCGCTCACCGATTCAAGGCACGCTAGCACGGTTCCCTTCGCCATTTCCGAGCACGAGTGCGACCAGCGCAGGCGGCGTGCTCGACGCCCCGGCGGACGTCGTTTCGGACTTTGTCTCTTCGAGCGCTCGAAGTCATGTCGGGGCCGACGCCGACGTCTGCGTGGTGTTTCCACGATTCCCGGCGCGACACAATGCAGCTGCGAGCAGGATGCCAGCGATTCCGTCGTGGCCGTGCGGAGGTATACACGCAGAAGTTTCGTGAAGGGTATCGAGCTCTCGCCGCCCCGGCTGACGTCGTTTCGGACTTGGTCTCTTCGAGCGCTCGCAGCGATGTCGAGGCGATCGCCGACGTCTGCACGGTTCCCGGTGTGCTACAATGCAGCAGTGTACCGCGCGACACCTCTTGGTTGCCGAGGCAAGCACGGCGATTTCCTGAAGCGAGCGCATTCCGGCCAGGCAGCAGCGGGCTTTGAGCTTTCGGGAGTGCTCTTGTGGAAAATTTGAACGGGCGCAGCTGCACGAAGCGAGTGTATTTATTTTCTCTCTCTATCTCTCTGCCTTTGAGGCGACTGTAATTTTAATTTAAATGCAATTGGAGGTAGGAGCAACCTGATGAGAGTAGGTTGACTTCGGCACGCCTTGTAGTTTATAAATTGCTTTCAAGCTTTGACGACATACACCTTTGCGCCATCTGCTTTCCCGGTCTCTTTGGCACTTGATTTTGTGTGCTGCATGCTCTGCATTCTAAGGAAACACGCCTGTTTGTCTCCCTCTCTCACGTTCTTCTTTTTTTAGCTGCTCATGTAGAAGCTGCTATGCTCTTTACTCGCTGTAAAATAGAATGCTGCCACAAGCCAACAACCTTTGCGTGTTTTTTTTCTCTCTTCCCAAGACGTTTCTGCCATTACTCACTGGCTCTCGTTCGCTCCCGCCATCTACCTTTCTTTCTGTATGGCGAAGTCCGTAGGTTTTCCTAGTTCCGTACACAGATGGCGCCAATGCGTTTTCGCGCCAGTTTCGAACGACCTGGCTGTACTCACGTTTCTCACTTAAATGTTTCAAATGGGGATTGCGAAAGGGGTGGTGCTTTCTTCTTGTGTAAGGCTGAGCTTCCCAGCTGCGTTTAAGCTATGCTAGCATGTGTGCATGTGTGTATATATATATATATGTATATATATATATATATATGTGTGTGTGTGTGTGTGTATACATATACACACGCGCGCGCGCGATAGTGGTAAAGATTATGAGGTAGCACTTTTTTTAATATACAATACCTGTGCTTCACATGGCGATTCTTCTCCCCCCTCTGTTTCCGGTTGGCAGGAGTGCGCAGTCTTTTCTATATTTATTTTTTTTTCATTCACTTCTATGTTGCTCGTCTTCGTACATGGGGCATGCTACCTAATTCTACCGATCGATTCTACACGTTGCGATCCGTCCCGGCCTGTGCCGTATCTAAATTTTCAGTGGGCCTTGCGGTAAATAATAAGAAATGAAGGAAATGCGCGTGCTATATTACACTTGCGCCCGGGCTTGAAACGAATGCCTCAAAGAAAGTCACCTCCCAGTCAAAAATTCCATCAAGCTACTGGCTTACATGTCTGATGGCTATACGTAATTTTGGACCTTGAAGGTCTACCAGTCTGATGGCCTACCAGTCTGATGGTCTACCAGTCTGATGGTCTACCGGTCTGATGGTCTACCGGTCTGATGGTCTACCAGTCTGATGGTCTACCGGTCTGATGGTCTACCAGTCTGATGGTCTACCAGTCTATCGGTCTCTACCAGTCTATCGTTCCCTACTAGCTTATCGGTTAATGGCAAAAATGCATGATTGCATCAATTTTAGGACGTATTGGCACAGCTGCTACGCAGGCTGAAGGACTAACATTTTTGTTGTGTCTCAACCAGCTTGTATGCCAGTCAGTAGGCAGGCATGTGCGCATTCTACACTCCATTTTCAACAGGACAAACAAAATTGAGGTAACTGAAGCTTTATTTGCACTCGACATGAGCAGTTCGGTTTTGTTGTTGCATTGACGAAATTGGTGCAAAACCAACTGTCTTGAAGAAAATTCTGGAACAGCCTCCCCTTTTGAAGCAGATGGGAAGAGAAAAAACATGAAATGCAGAATATACTGTCTTAATGGAAAATATACACCATTCATATTTTACAGCAAGGGTACTTCTGCAGAAATGTAGGGAAAAAACATTATATGTGGGCAAGAATACAGGCTTACAGTATTAGAGATAATTAAAATGACAAAATTGTACTAAATGCTTTATCATAAATGAGTCGCAGTCATTCAATAACAACAAAGTGACCTGAAAAACTGCCGCATTAACTGCTGTTGAAGATGCTTCCTGTACTAACCGAAGACAGCATGAATGGAATGAAGCTTTCATTCTGCTTTCTTTGGCACAGGCTCGGTGAAATGTTCCGCTAAAATGCTGTATTGTAGCAGGGTGACAGCACAGAGGACTGCTCTTGCTGCAAATATCTTACCACTATGATTATTATATAAGTACTTTGTTGTCATAGCAAGAATGCCTGAGGATGCAGAAAACAAAAAATAACAACTGACCACAATATATTATTACTGGATGAATGAACAAAGGCATGCACTTTACAGCTAACACAGAAGCCAGACTAGATTTCAAAAGCTATATAGCATAACCACTGTCACATAACAAATAGGGCTGTACTATATATACAGCAGCCGACTTTAACAAAGGTGCTGCAGACAACAGAGGGGACCACAAAAACATACATATAGTCAGGCAGCCTGGAAAAAAACTTGTTAACAGGCCGGTTCATTAATTGCCACCTGCTTGCTCAAATATAGCCAGCCTTTCCGAGGTACTTTATTCCTGTTTAGGAACCTCTATATCACAGCAAGGTTTGGGTACGGGCTAGTTCGTATTCAATGGTATCAATCGTCACCTACAGCGCCTACATAGACGAGGTCCCTCGTCTATGTATGCGCTGTAAGTGACGATTCTATATCACAATCAGTTGTGACCAGTTAGAAGAGATGCAAGAGTATCCTTCGGCAATAAATAAATAAATAAAAATGAATAAATCCTCCCACACTTGCATTGACCACCCCTCTGGTTGGTGCAACTTTAGCACAGTCCGTTTTATTTGTAGAACAGATGTAACAGTTGCAACAAAACAGCACAGACAGAAGAGTAAAAGGGCAAGAACAAAACAAGGACACAATGGGTAACACACACTTATGCTTGAGTGTGTCCCATCCTATGTCATCTTGTTGGTGCTCTATACTCTTTCTGGGTGACATGCAACAAGAGGGTCAAAGGCAACAAAATTGCACATCACAGCCTTCATGTTCAGCACTGTAGCGTCTGTCACACTCCCGAGACAATAGCTCAAGTACTTTGTGTGTGCCCTCACTAAGCGGGCGAATGAAGAACACTTAAATCTAGTGTTGACTGCTTGGACTATCGCCCCTTTTAGGAAGAAAAGATTCTGGGCACGTGGTGAAGAGTTGACTGTGCCCAACGTGCCATAAAGTCTCTTGAACTTTCTACATGAGACTGGTTTAGACGATCGCCTCTAGAACCTGCGAGACATGGAGACAGTGCAAAATGGGTTTGCATGATAACTTATTGTGTGGACAAGATTACTCTTGCGTGTATTGCATCTACAGTACGCCTCCGCATATTGGATGTGTATATAGTAGCTCATTGTACCATAACAATCACCCGCCACCAACCCTTTCCTGTATTTACCATTTCCCCTTTCCCCAGGGAAGATAGCAGGCTAGAGACAAGCTCTCCAGGCCAACCTCTTCTCCTTTCTCTTCATTAAAATCTACTCTTCCTCCATGGCACGAGAGTATGCATTGATGTGACATCTGGGAACCTGAAGGCTCCGACTGATAGATTTATTGAACACCTTAATGTTCCTGGCTGATACACACAATTCAGCGCCGCTGCACGTCACCAAGCTTTTGTGACAAATGCTTGCGGACCATTTTCATTCGCTTGTCCGCCACCTCCTTTGTCACGTCGCCCATGTAGATGGCAAACATCGCTGCATAGAAAGTGAAACTATTAACCTCATAAAGAAAACACAGAACTAAGCACAGTTCTTTATTACTCCATGGGCACATTCAGAAGTCACTGCAGCACAGTATGTAGGCAAAGACAAATTTAGTTTGCAAAGGAAGCCACTACTGCTTGTGAACGCATGAATTAATTTCCTTAAAAAAATAAGTGCGCTATTATTGTTCTGCACAGTCGTGTGTAACAGTGGTGTGCTTGATTACTTCATATTTAATATGAAGCTATGAAGCATCCATGTATAAAAGCTGTTACACCTACTGCTAGTGAGATACTATCGACATGAAATGACGAACGGAGCTCCTAACTGAAGGTAAAGCCTGCGCCCATGCAATCGACACCATTGACGTGCACATACTTCCGGTTTGACCGTCCTACACAATGATGTTCCCTCTATACTGCAATATTTTAGTTTCTGTTCTGGTTCTCTTTTATTTGAAAGCGAAAGGTTATGGCAGAGTAATGACGACAGTGCAAACTGTACCACTGCGTTTCATTTGACACCAATAGCATATACGGTTTCACCGCAATGGGCAATAATACTCACCCTGTACTTTGATATTTTAGCTTCTGTTTTCTTCAATTTTTCTTCTGTCACATTCAAATAAAAGAGAGCCAGAACAGAAACGAAAAGGGGGAGCATCATCATGTAGTATATTCAAACCGGATGAGCACGCCTGCCGATGGTGATGACTGGACGGTCCACCCTAAACCTTCAGTTATGCTCTCCACTGTTCACGTTTTAGTTGATGCCGATAGTACCACATTTTGCTCCATATGACTTGCAATGCATGAGCACTGTTAACACCTGACCATAATGAGCATCTTAGTATACCTACAGTGATGAAAAATAAAGATATGGCTAACTATCCGAGTGCAGCAAGTTGCTGCACTAACTTCAGTAATGCACCGGTGATTGCAGCTTGCGTTCTTGTGCAAAATTGTAGTCAGAAATCTAGCGCAGTAAAACCTCGTTAAACTGTACCCGCTTAAACAGTAGTTTCGTTTTAAAGTAGTACAGTGAAATCGCCGACTCAGTGCCCATTGAAAATAATGTTTTGTATCCGCATAAACCGTACCAGCTTATTGCATGCATATCGGTTAACAAGTAGCGTTTCCACTTTTCATCGCACAATCACAGCAGTGTGTGGTCTCCATCGAGCAGCCCGGCAGAACAAGCCTCAGAAATCAGAACGGCCTCCAAGCATCCTGTGCGTTTGCGCGTGAAGCCACATCAACATCATTTCGGCGCCACGCTAGAGAGCATTGTGGCATCGTGCAAAGAAGGACTCGCGTCATACGGAAGCTCGGATAAAAAAGACGCCGAGTGCTCAGCATAGAAGAACAAATAGGCATCGTTCGTGCTATCGAACGTGATACGAAGAAGTCGGTGCTGGCACACGACAAGGATCTACTGTTGGCTACGGTGCGTGGCATTTAGAATGCGAAGTTGCTCGGCAGCGCTGCTGCGACCGCGAAGAGATGTCGGCTACAAGGTTCGACTTTTCGCCATTGTTGCCTCTGTTGTTGCCAAAGTGTCAACCAGCGACAGTGACGAAGACGACATGAAAAGCGACAGCACGGACGATTCAGGCCCGACAGTAGCAGAAGCTGCGCGTAACGTCAGCCTCATGAATGCAATCGCCGCGATGAGAACAGCACCCGGCAATGAAAAAGGCGCCCCGCGACTTCTGCTGCGCTACCGCCTGCATGCATGGAGAACATGCAATGTCAATGAGAAGATTGTCATGCGAGTGCTTGGCGAGAAGAGGGGGCTGGCTGAAAAGCTGGCTCGCAGCTTCAGTAACACCAGTGAACACTTTTGATCACGATCAAGCCCGATGCGGATCAGAATTCTCGACTGCGATTGGCTGCCTCACGCATCTTGCGCAAATGAGCAAATTATGAGTGAGCCGACGACAGGCCGCTGTTGTTGCTGCTAGGCCGCCACGGCATCAAACGAAAATAACACTTTTGTTGCGCAAAGTGAATAAATACTGCTTGTTCTTTCCCCCTTTCATCGCACTCTCTCAGAGTTCAGTTTTTGACAGGTAAGTGGGCGATCTCATGCTATTTCGGTTAAGCAGTACTGCTGTTTAGTAAGTACTTTTCCCGAGCTCCGGCCAACTACGGTTTAATGAGGTTTCACTGTAAGAGCAAAATATGGAAAACAGTTGGCAGACAAGTATAGTGAAAGCTCATTAATTCGAACTTCAATAATTCGAATTTATGGATAATTCGAACTGTACGATTTTGTCTGGTCAAGCTCCCCAGAAGTCTGTGTATAAAAAAGCCCATTAATTCAAGCGCGAGAAGGTTCCGCCACGGATAATTCGAACTACGCGCCACCGTGCCGGCGGCATGGCGCCTGGCACACTGCCAGAGAAGCGCACTTACTGCATACACACAAGGCTGCATCGCCTCCGGAACAAAGAGAACGGCGAGAGAAAGCAAAATCGGCAAAAGATCTAACCGGCGCGGGGTCAGCCAGAAGGCAGCAGCGGCTGCCTCCTCTCCGTTCTACGTTGGCCACCCAGATCCCGTCCCTCTTGGTGGACTACGCGGCCAACAGAAAGGCATAGATGACGGGGGAACTGTTCGGACAGTGGCTAGCGAAGATGGACAAAAAGTTTGAGCGTTGTGGACGGAAAGTCCTCCTGCTCGGTGACAATTGTTGGGCTCATAAGGTCAACATTGAGACGAAGTCCATTGAGCTAGCCTTCCTTCCACCTAACACTACAGCGGCACTGCAGCCCATGGACCAAGGTATCATTCAAAATTTTAAATCATTTTACCGGCGCCATCTGTTGGAGCAAATTATTTTGTGCAATAATTATCAGGTGACGCTCCTAAGTGCGCTACACATGCATGTGCGTGCTTGGGAGCAAGTAACTGCAGTTACGATAGCAACTTGCTATCGCCACTGTGGCTTCGGCGCACAAGCTCTACAAGGAGGAAACCAGCCGCCTGCGCCTGAAGACGGCGTCACCGCTCCCATGGCGGACGTTTTGGACAACATCTTTGCTGACTTTGTCGACATGGACGAGAGTGCAGTGGTGTGTGGTGCGCTGACAGATGAGGACATAATTTCTCAGGTCAGAAGCGCTGAACCTGTCGCTGCCAGTGACGAGGAGGAGGAGAAAGACGACGCGCCAGTGAGGCCCTCCGCTGCGGAGGTCATGGCTGGATTGAATGCTGCCCGTCTCTTTTTCAGTTTTAAAGAAGGCAAAGAGGAGGCCTTCCGCCACATTAGCTTGTTAGAGCAAGAAGTGCTAGCTGTCACCTTCAAGGAAAAAAGGCAGGCTATGATCACGGACTTTTTAAAGCATTAAATTTCTGGCATGCCCTACTACTTCCAAGTCGCCGTGTACTGTTGTTCTCCTTCACTTTCGTTAGTTCGAACTGAAGCGGCTTCCCCTTGCGGTTCGAATTAACGAGCTTTTACTGTACTATCGGCTGAAAGACCATGGTAACAATAACTCAAATAAACAAGCCTTCAACTTTCTTTTTGCTGCAAAAATACTGAATTGGCCATCACATGCACAAATAACAGAGCTAAAATATTTTGTTTCCATTATTCAATGGTAGAACATAACACAAGGCAATTAATCAAAATTGATGTGCCAGTTTTATGTAGAATAAACCACATTATAATAAAAATATAAAACATGCACAAGATCAATATGCAAACTTTCTAAAGGCCACAAGAAAAAGATATATACCCTTTAGAGACGAGATTTTTTCTGGCGTGAGTGGCGGCTTTGCCTCGGTGTAGCCCAGCGAACGTGCTTTGTTTGAAAGTGTACCTGTGACACTCCTCGTCTTTAACTGGTCTGCAGTCCACAACACAGTAGCAGCGCTTCTACAGAACATCGAGTCCGTGGAGGCACTAAACAAGCAGTCCCAGGCTTTCTGGTCCAACCAGAAGCCACTGCCTGCATAAACCTGCATTACAGAAAGAAACAATCACTCACAAATTAGAAGCACTGACAGGTCTATATCACTTTTTTTTTGCTTTATCAGAGGGCTAGCTGTCAACTCCATAACTAGTGTCATGCCAGATTTCCTTGAATGCACAATATATCACTTATGCACACAAAATGGAGAGTGTGGCTTCTCCATAGAGTTTCTTTAAAAGTTATCTCACAAAAACTGAAAATTACAAAAATTGGACTTAGTGGTCGCAAACTGCTGGTGCATGTGCTGGTCTGGCTGACCAGCACACTGTTTACTGCGTGGCTTGCAACCACTGAGTCAGGCTGTGTAGTAGTTGAAAATCGCTCAACGACTGTCTTGCCGAAAGACAGGTACAGGTAGGACTTTCATATGCATGCCTGCGAGCTGTCACAGAATAAATTCAGCTCATTCAAGCTGCAGCTCAATTGATCACTTTGTGACAACATTCAGGCAATATCTGCAGCTAATAAATTTGGTGTGATTACCTTTCCGTCATCTCTTCTGGAGCCTATCACGAACTCTGAGGTGGCGTGCTCAAAATCTACAGCCTCCTCACAATGAAGATCGCCTGCACAACAAAATGAGGTTTCTAACGCACAAATTACAAACAGTGTAAGCAAGAACAAAGAAATTGGTATAATAGAATTCCTAGGACTAAATAATATATTGCATAGAACGAATAACTAGCACCCTGTTATAGTAACAGAAAGGGTGGTAAGAAAATGGAAACAGTCACAGTCAGCAGAGTATTTACCCTACCAAGTGTACATTTCTTTCATAAACATTAAACGAACAAACTGAAGCTAAAAATTATTCAAGAAATAAGGTAATGAAAATTGCACATCACTTCAGGGCCTCAGGGATAAATAAATTCATAAAGCTTGCCTTTAATAAAACCAAGGATGCTGCTCAAGTACATAAACTTCCTGTCCTTTGTGTCCTAATCTTTATAGCCCTCTGGCAGCCAATTATGCAGATCCCACACATTGTGGGAATCAATGTTAGGCAAAGCATTACACAGCTAGGTAACTAGCCATCTAGCATATAGGGACACTAATGTAGCGCAAATAGAACAAAGAACACACTGGAGAGCGTAGGCGCCACCCACAACCAATTCATCACAGCCCCTACAAGACTGGAAAAAACATGCCAGCAAGACTGCAATAAATCAGGCAGCCATATGGTGAGCAGCCCATGCTGCTCCACCATATGTTCTTTGCATTTTATTTGCCATGCAATGCCATGCCACCTTCCTCAAGTATAAAAGAAAACTAGGTTGTAGTGTTTTTACATGCCAAAACCACGATCGGATTATGAGGCACGCCATAGTGGGAGACTGGGTTCATTTTGACTACCTGGGGTTCTTCAACATGCACCCAATGCTTGGTACATGGGTGTTTTTGCTTTTTGCCCTCATCAAGATGCAGCCTCCGCCGCACGGATTTGATCCCACAACCTCGGAATTAGCAGCCCAACACCACAGCCACAACGCCACCGTGGCAGGTTTCAAGTATCAACCAACTTGCCCAACAACTTTAGGGCCGCATAGCATCATTTGGGGTTCCATGAAAATGGTGCAACATGCTTGTATAGGGTGTGTGTTTGTGGCAACAGCAAAGGATGGCAAGGCAACTGATTTCTTGTTCACCAGAGATGAAACATTCAACTTATTCCGGTATGACCAAGGCTAACCTCACAGGCGGATGAACTGCGGCAATCACAAAAGTGGTGCATGCTTGCATGATGGAGCAAACTTGCTATGCAATGCGATGTATGTCAAGCATTTTAAAGCAGTAGCTTGCACATGTGAGGAATTGTGGTAGGCTGCTATTCTCTAATGGCCTGTCGTTGCTCAGTGGCTATGGTGTCTGGCGGCTGAGCACGAGGCCGCGGGATCGAATCTCGGCCCCGGCGGCCGCATTCCAATAGGGGCAAAATGCGAAAAACCCGTGTACTTAGATTTAAGTGCACGTTAAAGAACCCCAGGTGGTCGAAATTTCCGGAGTCCTCCACTATGGTGTGGCTCATAAACAGAAAGTGGTTTTAGCACGTCAAACCCCAGGATTTAATTATTCTCTAATGCCATGCATGCGCCTGTGGCATAATGGATATTCCATCAGGCTGTTGCACTGGGTAACCCTAGTGGGTAACCACCACCAGACAATTTTTGTGAAAGAGGCCCCCCAACAAGGCAAGACAGAAACTTCCAGAAATGTACCTTGTAGAAGCACAGAATGGTTTGTATTGAAATGTGCTTTTAAGGTGACATATAATGCAATTTGGCCGTTCCCTTATTGGTGGCAGGGTGTCCAGATCAGTGTTACTGCCTCATCATTTCTTATTCTCCCAAGTGCTATGGATTGGAGCAATAATATTCGCAAATATTCAAGCATAAAATGGGTTTGGCTGAGGTGGGACAAGTGTAAACTGGGCACCAGTACGAAAGGTGGTCCACGTGTACAATCTGTATAAGCTGATCATGACGATGATGACTAACATGTGTTTCCTATTCGCACGAGGAAGACAAAGCTGTTAAATGTTCTGCACTGAGCTAGGTTCTACACAAGATATAAAATTGAACAATGTTTTTCCTTCACAACATTACCAGTAGCACACTATTTCTTACCTATATCTTCCAATGGTAATGGTGCCGAGGTTTCCACAGACCCTGCAGAATAACCACAAATTTATCACATATATTGAGTGACCTAAGCAGCTTCAGACATTAAAGGAGTACCGACACAAAATTTCGAAGTCGGGTTAACATGCAAGATTCATTTATGTGGGCACACATACATCGTCTGCAAAATATCAACGGCAAATACAGCTCAGAACATATTTAAAATCAATTTTACAGTATGTGTAACCTTTTTTCAAAAAGCTAGCAGTTGCATGAGTGCTTTTTTGGTGTAGTGCAACTAGTGCACAGATAACGAAAAGAACCCACAAACAATCAGTCTTGTTCTTCCTCTACATCCATGTACTAATTGCGCTACACCAAAAAAACTTCATGATGACATACCAATAAGCCCATATCTCCGCACTAATCAACTTAAGTGAGTGCAAAACCTACAAAACACATAAAAAATTTGAATTCCAGCTTTCTAGGAGAATAAATGAATGTGAATATTTATCTTAGTACCTCTTATCCTTTGCTTCCCTGTATGAACCTAAGGCACCAATAAATCTTGATAAACACCTTGCAACTCCCTTCTACAAATTCACACTGTTTGTAAAACTTGCCCTAACAAATATGTTGACAATGCCACATACACCAGAAGACAGATCTAGTAGAAACAAATCATTTAACATATAAATATTCCTCACCCAACTCTTCTAAGCTGTTAAAATTTGATGCTGCAGCATCGTAGTTCTGAGGAATCTCAGGTTCTGAAGCAGCAGCAGCAGCATCCTTTTGGACAGTTGCAGATTCTGAGGAATAAAAATATTCGCATAATTACTGCCCTTATATTCAACGACTACACACACCCGCCATTTAGCTGATGGTTGCCTATTTTCCTTAGTTTCTCTACTCACCTGATATTAAACATATCACAGAATTTCTTGATGGCTTTTACTTGCCTATTGACACTAAGCTACCTCTACTATATTTACTTTCTTAGCTGGGAAAATTAGGCACTGAATATGGGAAATTTCAAGCACTTTCTTGGTGTACCTCACAGATGTTTCTAATTACAAGGTTATTAGATGTTTCCGCCATGATCAATTATGGTTTGACTTGCAAAAGTGAAAGAGTCCATAGAAAGTGAAATCGCTGCACTTTAAATAAGCAAGCACCCCTTACAAACATCATCAAGCATGCAAAACATCAATGCACAAGTGCATCAGTGTTTCACACTGCCAACAGTTTCCTTCAGGTTTGGCAATGGTGCTGCTGTTGTGCTAAGCTGTAACATGACGTGGCATATGCTGCCAAACTTATTTCAGAAACAGCTAGCACCATTACAGGTATAAATGTAAAAAGAATATGTACTGCACTGTAGTTTTCTTTTCACACAAGAGAATGTTGCATTTTCAGCCATAGCTTCATCACTACTGTTTATGTGAAATATATTCCTGATATTTATATTTTGTACAGTACAACTAAACCATGCAGCTCGATCATAGTTGAAGGAAAAAAACAGTCCCAAAACACAAAGGACAAGAAGAGAGGTTCACACCACAATGGCTGGACTATCAACTGAGCTTTATTAGAAATGGCGTAGTCCCAGCAAGGCCAGCAGAGCATGCACAGCAACAGCATCACTAATCACAGAGCATGAAAAGTCAGGTTATCGCATCTATCGTGACCGACCTAAAAAGGCTAATTCTTTTTCAAGTAAGCGCAATGAGGTTGTACTAATGCAGCCGTCATTAGTACAACCTCGGTGCGCTTACTTGAGAAAGAATTAGCCTTTTTAGTTCGGTCACGACAGATGCGATAACTTGACTTTTCATGCTCTGCTGGCCTTGCTGGGACTACGCCATTTCTAATAAAGCTCAGTTGATAGTCCAGCCGTTGTGGTGTGAACCTCTCTTGTCCTTTGTGTTTTGTGACTTATTTTTCCTTCAATTATGTACCAATTGGCCCGAATTTCAACCCTTCTGCATCTTAGTAAAAGCCCTACGAAGAAAGTATGCAGATAACTTATGAAATTTAGAACTGAAATGCAAAGTTAAAATAAAGGGGAAGCGTTTGTTATTATATTCATCTCCTCAAAAAAGAAGGAAATGAAAGTCGAAAAACTTGCCACCAATGGAAGAAAAACACACAACCTGAGCATCACGTGTACAAGGCTATACAAAATTGAAGTTGTGCATGGCAGCTGTCCTTTATAGAAAATTAAGCAGAGTTGGCAGGTTGGTATCTGCAGTTCTTTCAAGTGCCCCGAATTGCAAGTACTATATGTGTTCCTCCAGGGAAGGAAAAGTAACCACTGAAAACTAACATATAGCACACTACAGTGCAAACTTGCTGCAAATAGCATGTGCCCCTCATTCCTCCTTCCTCAACTGCCTCCCACTCGGATTCTTCCTTTGTGCTCGCAGTCAGGAAAATCAAGTAACCTTACACAAGAGCAGAACAGTAACGGATGCACAAAAAAGAATAAATGTGCACCAGTTGAGACTGTGACAAACAAAAGTTGGAAAAAAAGTAGTAAACAGCTGCCTGTTTGGTCTGCCATGCTGACCTACCACTTTAGCATTGCATAATACAATGTAAGCTCCAAGCTAAAACATGGACGTTACTTACCTCTCTGGGCCAACTCCTCTGGGACGGTGCGCCTCTGAAGTGGGAGTCTTGCACGTCCTACAGAAAGGGAATACTTGTGAGCTACGTCAAGAAATTAGACGGCCGTGGGAAAGAAAACCTTCTACAGTAGCTTAGGTACCATCAGTGTGCTGGGCATGCATGGCTTCAGTGAACACAACATAACAGGATGAGTACTGCATAATGCAAATCGCCTGTATTATTAGACAATGACTTACCCGTCTGACAGTGCACCCTTGGTGCTGGCACAACACGGGTTGTGGACCCTAGAATATCAAAACACAAACTGCTGAAAGATCATATAGGAAGAAACACTGTTATTACAAATACATTCCTGCAATGCGACATCATTACTAAAGTGATCACAAAGCAAGTGCCTTTATTGCATTTAACATTACAGTGCTTGCGAAGATAAAGTGCAGATTAATAAATACCTTATGCAACCTACACAAATGTTTGCAGAAGTGGTTTCTGTGGTTCACAGCAGACACAATTTCAGCAAACCAACACATAGTTAACGAAAGTTTGGAAACTTTTTTTATTTTGCAACTGTGTTAGAAATTTCAAGGCAATTGTATGTGAAGGCAACTTCACTTTGATTCTACTAAAGCACTGGTGTTCCCGGATATCAATTTCATAATCAGTATGCTAATCTAACCTTCAGGGGCAGAGATAATCTTAATAGATAGGGAAAAGACTGCATATGATGTAGCTTGATGCAAAAACCTCTTTTGCATTCTGGGAGCAGGAGCACAGCTGTTATCAGCTTTGCATGGCTTTTACACTGGCATGATATACGCAATATGCTATGTCACATGATGGGTTTGCCTTGTTTCGACTCCTCCCTCTCCTTTAAATGTGAAATTCACACAGAGAGAGCCAAATTTTATTATGAATATAACGAAACAGAAGTACTTCATAAGAACCAAACAAAATGTAGTTGTCCTCAAATATGACCGTCTTCAAATTTCCAATGTAAATGTACACAACGAATGTGACAAAAAAATATAATCAACGAATTTTCATTAATTGTGCATCTCCAGACTCTTGCAAATATAGGCTCGGCAAAAGTGCTGAAGTGCCTGTGCAAGAACAATTTGTATAGCTAGCATAGTGTTATTAAATTTACTGACGCTTTACCTTGGAATGCTGTGTATGTGAGCGCAAGGCTGCACATTATGCTGGATCCATATCATCAGTTTCAATAAGAGGTGCTTCAGTAAGTTGCAAGTACAGCCTTAATATGAATCCTGCACACCAGCAATTTCTCTGTAACGCAACAAATTTCTTTGGGGATAAAAACCATCTTTTTGCTTTAAAGAACTCCTGAACCACCCCTTGGGCTTGGTGAAAAAACAGTCTGCAGAAAGGATAATAATAATATTTGGGGTTTTACGTGCCAAAACCACTTTCCGATTATGAGGCACGCCGTAGTGGAGGACTCCGGAAATTTCGACCACCTGGGGTTCTTTAACGTGCACCTAAATCTAAGCACACGGGTGTTTTCGCATATTGCCCCCATCGAAATGCGGCCGCCGTGGCCGGGATTCGATCCCGCGACCTCGTGCTCAGCAGCCCAACACCATAGCCACTGAGCAACCACGGCAGGTACGCAGAAAGGATACACTGCTATAAACGTCAGTCAAATTTTCCATTCATGCACAGTGGAGCTCAGTTGTGTTGTGCATGTGGAGCTCATAAGCAGACCATGAATTCACCTTTTTCTGAAACACTCTCTTTTCAACAGAAGCCTTCTCACTCTTTTCGGGTGCCATATTTCGTCATATAGCACATTCCCATATGAGGCTGCTGTTGGCCAATAGCAAGAAGGATGCTTAGATCAGTGCACCTGTTTCTAATGTTGCTGTATATATTTATTAACACAGTTTAATAGAAATTGAAGTTAGCAAAAATATGCTTTCGAATTTCCATAAGAATTACGTACTTCGGAAATAAGTCAACTACCGTAAAAACCGGAATATAAGTCGAACTTTTTTCAAAAAATCATTGCGAAAAGTCGGCCCTCGTCTTTTATACTGGACATTGGCGGAAAAACTACGGAAGTCTTGCAACAACGGGCAGATGAAGTAAAGAGCCGCCTTCGCCATCGCCATCAGCAGCAGCGCGGTGTGGCGACATTGTGCACCGCCAATTTCCGTATACATTGTCACAAAGTTATATTAGTTAAAGGCTGCTTTTTCATATTTTGTTTCAAAATGAGCGGAAGCCGATGGCAACTCACCGTCGCCTTCAAGAAAAAGGCGATTGAGTGCGCGGAAGCCCACAGAAACCTCGCGGCACAGCGCAAATTTGGAATATACGAAAAGAGCATTCAGTACTGGCGGAGGCAGAAGCAGCAAACCAACAGAAAATGGCATTTCGAGGGCCGACCACAGAACTGGAAGACTAGGTTGCAGAGTTCGTCCGGGAGCTGCGTGTAAGATCGGTGCCTGTGACTGCCGAATGCATCCGCTTGAAAGCGGTAGAGATCACGCGCACCTCTGGACTGGGCAGTGAGAAGCACTCGTCATCCAACTCTAGTTCGGACGACTCTGATCAAAGACGTTGCTCTGGTTCAGAGTAGCGCTTGCGCACTTCGTGCCCTTCTGTGTACTGTACACCCGGCCAATTTTTAACAGTATTGCGCGACCATCGACCCGCATGTTTGTCAGAACCTTGTCATCACGGCACAGAGCGGTAAAATAGCGAAAGTAAGCGCACGTGTACACATGCGCATGTCTCGTTTGTTTCGCCGCTCAGCGCCGTTAATAAGGTGCTGACAAGCACACGGGTCAATGGTCGCGCGATACTGTTAAAAATTGACCGGGTGCACATGAGAGTAGCATTTAAATAAATACTGTCACTATTGTGCATGAGTTGCATTTGTTTCAAGGTAAGGGTGTCTTTCGGTACTTTTGCCATTGAAAAAGATTTTTTTCATTTTTAGAATTTGTTAGTTGGGGAATCGACCTACATTCTGGTCCGACCTATAGTCCGGTTTTTACGGTATCCTCTGCTCTTGCGCGGCATAAGAATTAAACTTTGGCCGCACCGCTTATCAGTGTCGTAGCCGCTGAGTCTCATTACTTTCATCTTCACAAAAAACCAGCGTGAAAAAGACATGGACAAGCAAAGAAACAACAAACACGGGACTGTTTTGCAACTCTTGTTTCTTTGCTCGTCCGCACCTTTCACATACAGGTTTTTGTTAAAATGAAACCACACCAACTACCCAGCTATTAGTTTTGATGAAGAAACCCATTACTCTCAATTTGTTTTGAATATTGAACTAGCCTTGAACCATATTAAACTTAGGGTCAGACCCCACGTACGTTTGCCAGCGCGTGCTCACACCTGGCCGCTCCTCGCTAGAGGCTTTGGCAGACATCGCTTCCTACTGAGCTATTGATAGTGCTAAATTAAGAATGCACAAGTTCGATGCGGTACTATTATTCAGTCAAGCTGTTTCAGGACAAAGCCTGTCCACACCACATTGCACAGCCAGATTGGAGAACATGAGCACAAGTGCACATTCCAGCCAGTGTTGTACATGCAGCAAATGCTGCATATATGCATTACAGTTACATGTTGCTGCGTCTGCTACATAGCGTAGATACTGCGGCTGCCCCAGGGTACTGCAATGAGCCCACTAGCTGAGCTCACTGCAGCTCGCTGAGCACAAGTGCACTTGGCATTTGCAGTGCATGGCATTGAAGGAGCACAAGGAATACGAAGGGGATTAACGGTGAATTTGAATGCCAATAAGTCCACTTCTACTGAATGCATTGAAGCACTCTTTGAATGCGAGGTATTTATGAAATAGACTATATTAACTTCAAGCTCATTTCCCAAGTTCTATACAAAATTTTTCACGGTCTCTTTAACAGTACATATGCACAGGATATAAAATAAGGCTGAATGATGCTTTGAAAATGTAATCATTGCATGCTATACAAGCACTCCAGTTGGAATGTTATAGTCCAATATGATGATACATAATGGCCCTTATGCTACATCAAATACAGAAAAAAAATGCTTTCTTGAGTCATTCTTTCTTCTTTTTTCAATACACTTTACTGCGGAATACAAAATAGTGCTTCTAATGAAGATTAAACTAGAACACACAGCAGAAGATAGAACTTGCCTCCAATGTTCGAAGGGGTGACAGGGTCCGGCTGCGCCCGTACTGACACATCGAACGATGTGGCATAGACAACTCTGCTTTCTGAAAGGTTTTTGAAGGAGGCATCTGAGCTGTCAACAATTTACCAGCACCTGAATGTCATAACTTATCATGACTGGCACCAGTAAATGACAAATGATAACTTCTATATGAAATAGTATGTACTCCACAAAGACATATAATGTTTAATTAGCCCATTGACAAGAAAGCACAAGTCAAAAACAGAGAATGGAGTAGAAAACTAAGACAACATAGCAACAGGTGCTGCCAGCTGTTCCTGCTTGTCGTTTCGCCAATGCTAGCAATGAACACAAACATTTCTCCTAGTGCAACTTTTGCGTTTGGGAAGCCCAGTTCATCCCTTATGTTTCTTTGTTTAAGCAGTGTTGATATGAGTCAAGGAAATAACAGATGTCTGCAGAGCAATAATCTCCAATAACACTGACTGTGCTTGCACAGCAGTGTCAAAATACATTAGAAGTTCTTACACTGAAGTGGTGGTAACACAAACATTTCTAGCATTTGTAGCAATGAGCATTAAAGGGAAGATGAAAGGTTTTCCAGAAAAAATGAGTGAACATCTGTACATAATAGTTTTCAACCCTCCGAATTCGAATATCGTATCGAAATTGAGCGAAAGAAAGCGCAAATATATTTTATTTCGACGAAAAGTGCAGCAGCGGACACGCCGAGCTCGCGCGTCTCGTTTCCGCCTGTGATTGGTCGGGCGCCTCGTGACGTCAACACTAGTGTTCGTCCGAACCAACCGCTGCCGCTACACATGAAGCGCGGTGCCAGGTAGTTTGGTGCTGTTTTTCTGAGATGGTAATGGAAAATTTAGAGAGACTGCGTTTTTCTGAGGAGTTCGGCGTTACTCCCTACATGTACGAGCCGATTGCGAAGAGCCGGCCTCTCAAAGAAGCAAACGATGCTGGTGCGAGCAGTGCTTTCGACGCGAACGAATGCGAAGTCTTGGGATCTCCTCGTGTTGGAAATGCTCTTTGGCGAGTATGTTTTTTTGCAAAGCGATCTAGTGATCTCGCCAATCTTTCGCCGATCTAGTGAGCTCGTTTCCGGTCAAACAACTGTAGTGTTGTGTTCCTGCATGCCTCCTCGTGGAACGTAAGCGGGGATGCGATCGTCGGCATTTGCGCGCTGTCCAAAGCTGTCGGCAATCTACAAAGACGGTTTAAATGCGTGAAAAGCTTCCCGGTTCATGCAGTACGTGTAGTGACTTTCATCTGTGCGCCATCCGCACACTACTCGTAACCGAAGTCGTAAAGGCGGCGAATTCCGTCGGCTACGTGAGACGGTCGGTTTCTCGCTGTGCGCGAGAGAAGGGGGGAGTGCAGCGTCCTGGCGTGCGCCGGCTTTCCAGCACATGCAAACTCTACATTTGCACTGCGTTATGGTAGCTGCATGCAGGCTGTTTTACAACACACGTGCAAATAGAAAATTAGCGGCGCTTTGCAACGAAACCTGCATCAAGGGCGGGAGATAAACATGCACCTTCCGTTCAGCGTGCTAACACGAAGGAGCTCGCAGTAAATCAAAATCCAGGTTTGGGCGAGTTCGTGTATTCATAAGGCCTTCCAACACCAGTTATCATCAGTCAGTCCGCACTCGTGCCGTCTTTGTTTTTGTTGCTCCGATCTTTTCGCGCTGCGTTTAGAAAGCCTGCTAGTGGCAAGTTGTCCTCTCTCACTCTGTGGCCATATGCAGCAACTGCACAGGCCGAATTGCAGGGCTGGCCGTATACGTATGTATCAAGCGAAGGTGCACTTGGTAATTTGACACTAGTTCTTTGCATGTGTTCATGAGTGCAAATGCTTCTTTGGTAGTCTTTGATGGCATTTGGAAGACAACATCGTCGCGGCCGCTGGTGTTCGTGCAACCGTAGGCTGCACAGAAAGCCAGCATGATCGGCCCACCACTTCAGTTGATGCTGCGCATGTTGACTACCACTCTACATACACGCAGACGCACCAACAAAGGAATGCAGGGTCGATCGAAGCAGATTACGATGGCACGCATGCACAAACAAGCACGGTCAGGCACGGTCGCGGAGGCTGCGAAGGAACAGAACACTAGTGTTGTCACAACACCGTGGTTTCCGGTCTCCGCTCGCATTGTCAGCGTCAGCAGCAGCACGCGGCATACGACGGGGAGCGGAGCTACAGCGCAATTTTAACTGACGATTACGTCGCTCCTAATTGAAAAAAAAAATTTTACCTACATGGTTTATAAGGTTCCCGCAACCGTATATGAGTGTCCTATTGAATTCGACAGACTCTTAAGCTTCCCTTTAAAGCTCAAAACAATTTCACTTTTTATCTTAGCATAGTTTGTTTCATGGAGGCAAAGTTTCTGGCCAGAAAATATGAATACTTCAAAATTCAAACAAATTTGCCCCTACATTGCCTTTTTGGTGTAAGTGCAATGCTTTGAAAAGTACATTCTTAACTGAGGCACTTATTTATTGCAGTTCATCTGCATGCTTTTTCTCTGCAAAGGCACCAGCTCTAGTTGATATATTTTCACAACCACTTGCAATTCCCTCTATGAGACACCAAGAAAACTGACGAAAACAATTTGTACTTTTCCTTTCATTCAGATTTTCACTTGGGGAACAAACAATGAAACAAATTAGCCTTGAAAAGGCAATGATCTCTGCAAATGCCAACAAGCTCGACTTCTGTGTACAGAGCATGGCTGGTGCAACATGTGCATAGCAGATGCACCAAATTTCACAGCTATACTACAAATTTGCTGCATTTAGCTTCTTTGTAGAAGGCATATCGCTTTACTATTGTGCTCTGTATTGTTCATCTATCTAGCACTCTAAACAAGAGGTTCACAGAAAGATTAAGTCGTAAGAAGAAACTTTAACTTGTGGCCAACACCAAGTTCTTTATTGAAATAATGCAAAATGCAAATACGTTTTCATAAAACATCTGCTCGACCAATTGTAATAAAATTCGCTGCACTTAAGAGAGTTAAATTCTAATGATTAAGAAATTTTGATTTAGGAATATAATGTGAAAAATATTTCCAACAACAGAAGCACGAACTTTACAAATCCATAACTCAGCACCAAAAGCAGACATCACAGTTCTGTAAACTTCATCCATTAGAGCCATCTAAATCAGACAAATTTATTAAGATTTTACAGTCTATATGAATTGGTTAAATGTTTACAGGGGTTCTGCAAAAGTCCAACCCATAAATTAAAGGCACATAATACATCAACCTTGTCCCATTTATATGTCATAAGGTGAAATTTACAGAATTGTGAAATGGTTTTTTTGTTGTCGAGTTACAAAGTTGTAAGCTTGATATTCTCATTTTCTGAAATTCTGCAATTTTTAACAATTCATATGAAAAATTGATGGCCTAATAAAAATACCCTTGCTGCAGTCCCTAGATAAACGTTTCTTATTAAATGCAGTAAACCTAATCAAACTTGAAGCAGTGGTTACCGAGAAAAATGATTTTTCTGTTCCTATGCATTTTGAAGCCACATACATAAACTTCCACTAGTCATTAACAGCATTCAAACAACAGATGTCTCAGGCTGGAGACGATGCTTCAAGAATGGATAAGAGCTCTTGTCCGACTTTTGTTGATCACATAGCAAAAGGATCTCAAGCATTTCCTACGTGTTTCCACTTAACCAAAATTCCAAACATTGCTTCAGTGCTTCTTGCTGCATTAGCATGATCAGATGGCAGTAACAATGCTAGGCTCACAAAGGTTCCTAGAATTTGCAGGACTGTCCCGAATATCAATTACAATTTCTGCGTTCCAACTTTCCCTTAGGAGTGAGCACTAGGTCCACATTGAGGTTTGACGATACTGCTGGGGGGGGGGGGTATTCTCTAAGTGTCCACTTAGGGGACATGTCCGTTTTGTCTGCTGCTGAAGTTCCGATTGGCTGGGCTGGGCTATGCATCAGAAGGAGACAGGCGACCCCTGGCCAATCAGAACTTCAGCAGCAGAAGAAATGGACGTGTCCAATAGGTGGACACTTACAGAATATCTCCCCCCAGGTCACTCTATGCACAATGAAAGTCCTCCAAATTGCTCAAGCCTGCCTTTTTTTAAAAGTATTTTCAGGAATGTCACAATGGAAAGAATATTTCATAGAAAAATCAAATGAGTGCAAAACTACCAATGGTAGAGTCTGTCATGACTAATTTCCACCTAAAATGCATTATTTTACACTTTACAGCATGGTCCAGTCTTGAAAGCAGTAAAGTTGGTGCAATGTCATGTACTGCTACCAAACTCCATATGTAAATATTCATTTCTAAGCCATGTCTGCCATCCTGAGCTGCCCATTCTACTTCGCACCCAACACCAGGCTTTACCAAGTCAAGTGGCCTAGTCGATAGGCCTTTTCTAATACACTCAATCCAGAGCACATGGCAGATTGACCTTCCTCAGGACAATATGCCACCAGACAGCTGCAACCAGTAAAGCACGAAAAACAATAATACAGGGAAAATATAACTGAAGTGAACCAGGCAACACAGACAGGAACCAATAGCCTCAACTAAACCAGAAATATGAAATATCCTGCATTTGTTTACACTGTATGTCACATGGGGCCCTAAACATTTTTATGGGATCAACTTCATACTTGGCGTGCGAATTTCCCAACAGTACCGTAATGATCCAAAATTCAAGAAATGAAAACACTCACCACTTTGAAAAAGCTTGTAACAGAGTGTCTTCTGCAGCTCCATGTTCCTGGCACGAAGCTGCCGCACTTCTTCATTCAGCTCCTTGTAGTGCTCCTCGGCACATATGCAAGTGCCTCTTGGCAAGGCACTGCCTTGATCCTCAGGAACCTGCTGCGCCGAGGAGACTACTTGAGCATTTTCAGTGAACTGGGCGCGCAAGCTGTTCAGCTCATTTTGCACAGCTTGCAGCTGCAGCTGTAAAGCTGCATATGCACTCCTCGGGACAAAGTCAGACTCATCGTCCTGCAGGACTTCGTCCGCCAGCTGCAGCTCCGACCTCTCGCGTACTTGAGTCCTTAACTTCTTTTGGGACTGCTCCACCTGCAGTTCAATAAGGCACAATAGATGCCCTGGCAAAATGAACGCACACCACTTTCTGCACAGAATGTAACAGTTAAGTGTAATGCAGCACGACTTTATTTACCTACATACTGCAGAATAAAAGTAAAACACAAACAAAGCTATATACAATAACCAACTCAATGTGAAAAGCAATAAAAACAAAGCTGAAATGATATTTCTGCAGATGTGGTGCAGATGTTGTTACACTCACAAACAAAAGAAAGCTAGAATTTGCATTCCATATTTCTGCTGCATGCTAGTTAAAGGTGCTCATATTATGATGACGACTTGGGATTTCTATGGTACACTCATAACACCAATAATAACTAACCAATTCACATACAATAGGTGTTTCTATTACTATACAAGAATTTTGTTTAAACCGTGTGTGGCAGATAGCAAAGTTGTAGTCCATGAACCCGATTGCTCACAACGACTGCCAGAATGGGCACGACACAAAATAATTTCTGCCAATCATTGAGGGCTACCGGCAGATTTGGAATAAACAGAGTGAGCATGCTATTGGGTGATGACTTCGAAAAGGCACTTCATAATATATTTTACATAATGTATATGATATATTGTACAAACTTGGTTTTATGTTTGTTCTAATGATGTTTGCCGTTCTTTATACTGATTTTGATTATATTTTCATCCCTCTCAGCCAGGACCAAAAGCAAGGTTCGCAGTATTGTGTAAATAAAGAACTTTGAGGATGCCTAAACTTCGCTTTTAAGAGTGGAGCATGATAGTTTTACATTAGCCGATTCCAAATTCAACTTGCAACTTACCTCATGTCATCCCCCAGCTAACTTTCTGCCATTCTCAAATGTGCTTCCCTTCCTTTGGCACCCATTCTGCAACTCTGATGGTCCACCGGGTATCTGCCCTACGCATTACGTCGCCAGCCCAGCTACACCTATTTTTACAGCACAGCCTTAGAACAGCGAGATGTAGATGACATAGAGGTAACGAATGAGACCGTAACTAGGCTTGCTTCAGAAGCAGCAATTGAAGTGGGAGGCAACGCACCAAAGCAATCAGTAGGTGAGCTCTCCCAAGCAGTGAAGGACCTAATAAAAGAATGACAAAGAATGAAACAGTTCAACTCAAGAGATCAGATAGAATTTGTGGAATTGTCAAGACTGATCAACAAGGAGAAAATAAAGCATATTCGAAATTATAACGTAACAAAGGCTGAAGAAGCCGTAAGAAGTGGACGCAGCCTGAAATCAGTGAGAAGGAAACTTGGCATAGGACAAACAAAGTTGTATGCAATTAAAGATAAGCAGGGTAATATCATCAGCAATATAGAAGATATAGTAAATGCAGCGGAAGAATTCTATACTGCCCTATACAATACCCAGAGCAGCCAGGATATCTCCATTGAAAGTAGTAATGAACAGGTTACAAGGCTCCTTCTATAACTTGCAAGGAAGTTAGAAGGGCCTTTCAAGGCATGAAACGGGGGAAAAGTGGCAGTAGAAGATTGAATAACAGTTCATTTAATCAAAATGGAGGAGACATGCTTGAAAAGTTTGTGGCCCTTTATACGAAATGTCTCAACTTCAAGGGTCCCAGAGAACTGGAAGAATGCCAACATTCTACTAATCCACAAAAAGGAGACGTTAAAGAATTGGAAAATTACAGGCCCATTAGCTTACTTATTATATAAAATATTTACCAAAACAATCACCAATAGAATAAGGGCAATATTGGACTTCAGTCAACCAAGGCAATAGGCTGGCTTCAGGAAGGGATCCTGTACAATGGATCACATCCATGTAATCAATCAGGTAATCGAGAAACCTGCAGATTAGTCAGCCTCTCTACATGGCTTTCATAGAATACGAAGAGGCACTTGATTCGGTAGAGATACCAGAAGTCATAGAGGCATTACTTAATCAAGGTTTAGAGCAGGCTTACATAAATATCTTGGAAAATATCTACAAAGATTCCACAGCTACCCTAATTCTCCACAAGAGTAGGAAGATACCTATAAAGAAAGGGGTCAGAAAAGGCGACACAATCTCTCCAATGATATTCATTGCATGCTTGGAAGAAGTGTTCAAGCTAGTAAATTGGGACCTCTTAGGAGTAAGGATCAACGGCGAACATCTCGGCAACCTTCGGTTCGCAGATGACATTGTCCTGTTCAGCAACACTGGGGACGTGTTACAACAAATGATTGAGCACCTTAACAGAGAGTTTGCAAGAGTGGGGTTGAAAATTAATATTCAGAAAACAAAGATAATCATCAATAGCCTGGCAAGGGAACAAGATTTCAGTATCACCAGTCAGCCTGTAGAGTCCGCGAAGGAATATGTTTACCTAGGACTCACAGGGGACCCAAATCATGAGAAAGAAATTCATAGAACAATAAATTTGCGGTAGAGTGTATACGGCCGACATACTCAAATTCTTACTGGAAGCTTACCATTATCACTAAAAAGAAAGATGTACAATCAGTGCATTCTACTGGTGCTAACATATAGGGCAGAAACTTGGAGACTGACAAAGAAGCTCGAAAAGAAGTTAAGGACCGCACAAAGAGCGATGGAACAAAGAATTATAGGTGTAGCGTTAAGAGACAGGAAAACAGCAGTGTGGATCAGAGAGCAAACGGGCACAGCCAATATTTTAATTGACATTAAGAGAAAAAAAAAGGAGCTGGCTGGGGCATGTAATGTATTCGCAACTTTCACCGCCTATAGGTGGCGCTACTCGAAATTCAATATGGCTGTCGTTAAGGGGATCGTGCAGACGCCACCGGCTATTGTACACGCTGCATCGGATCGCATAGTGTTTCCGGCCGCAGCGTGGTATTGTCATGTCTTCATTTCAAAGACCACTGACTCTGGGATGTATTATGACCCACATTGGGGGTTCAGAAACGCGTGTTCGGTGACTGGTTGAAGGTGAAGAAGTGTTGAACGCAGGACACATCGTTTGCTGCGGCTTGAAAGAATGCACAGTCTCGTAGTACACCGTCCAAGGAATGTGCCTGCAAACATCACAAGTGCGGCAGAAACCGCACGAGCTGTGGCTCGAATTTAGGAGCGACGAAACCATAAAAATGGGTACATGTGCTATTTACTGGCTTTGTATTTTTTTTTCTTTCGAGTCCCTCGCCGAATAGGCTTCAGTGGCCGCACTTCAAGAAATTAAAACAGCTCACTGCGTTTACTGCAGAGGCGTGAGCGGGCCCCAACGCTCCGTGAAAATGAATTGCTTGCTGCTGGTACGTGTGGCATGGTATACGTGTACTACATATTCGGTCGTCCACTCTTAGTTTGAACACGCGAGCACATGGCTGCGCCCTTCAGCCTGCAAGTGCGTCTGACACATGTGCGTTTCCAGGCAGACAGGTTTATGCGTAAAGGGACCACGAGTTGCTGCTTCACGTCGTCTGCATTTTTGCTACGATGCGCGGCTGTGAGCACCGCTACACGTTAAGAGGGGCCCCGTGTACTGCCACGGCTTCGGTGTCCGAACCCTTGCCTCGCGTTGCCTGGCAAACTATGCTGCCTTTATGCACTAGTAAACAAAGGGTATTCGCTCGCATTCATTTGCTAAAGCATCGTCTATGCAGTCGTACAGCACATGGCAAACGTTTAATGATGCCGAAAAGCTGATTTCATCGCCGTAGGATCATTACATCGATTTGGTCATTCTCCGATGAACCGTAGAACTCGATTCGCCTGCCCACACCCCAAAAGTGGTTCTTCCAGTACTTACATGAATATTTTTTTGGAGCCCAGATGCAAAAAGCCGCAAAGAAAATACTGCACGAAGGCAGCACGAAAGGAAAAAAGATACGCAATGAAACGGGAGAAAGCGCAATACGTCACGTTTATTCACATAACATGAAGAGTGCCTGTCCTGCATTGGCGCAACATTTTTTTTTCTTACAGGGCCACTGCTCTTGCAAAGCAGGCAAGCAAGCAGGCAACACAGGCTGTGAGCCGTACCTGATTGTGCATATCCTCACCAACCAGCATGCACAAAAGTTTGAGGAACTTCTCTTCTATGAAGTCGCATTCAGAGACTGGGACAAGTTAAGAATTTACAGAGCTGATATGAACCATTTGAGTGCTCAGCTAGCAAAATTTTATAAGGACACGTTTGCTGTGAGCTCAGCACAAGCAGTTAGAATTTGTGCCGAGACTGCTGGGCAAAATAATACACAGTGGCAAAGAGAGCGAATGCTCAGAATAACAGGAAGCAAGTGCCACACGTTGTAGATTTGCGCCATCACCAACAAACAGCTGGCAAAACAAAATTGAAAAACTGCTGACGCAAAACTTCCAAGGAAACGACGCCACGAGATATGGCAAAGCGTGCGAGAAGCCAGCTCTCGAAGAGTATGCACTTAACACATTGTTTTTGTGACAGGCTTCCCAATGCGCAATTTCACTGCGCACTCCTTTTTCATTGGTTCCTCGCAAGGAAACGAGTGAAGGCTTACCTCGCCTTTGACTGCACGGCATGTGCACTGAGGCACACAGCACATTTTGTTGCTTTTGTACGTCTTGCCCATTTCATCAAACACGTAACCCGTCAAAACAGTATCACTGCGAAAGGCAACCTGTGCCTCAGCTGCGTAGATGACTGCAGAGCTCTGAAATACCGCTGTAAAAAGGGACCCCAGTCAAATACAAAACAAAGGCTCCAGCGCACCACACTAACTGAACACGGGCGACGCGGCTACGAAACGCGGGCATCCCCTCGTTGAGGCTTACGACGGCTGCCGCATGGCGTCGCTACCATCTGTGAAAGTTGCGAATAGGTTAGATAACCGGTGGACCATTAGGGTTACAAAATGGGTGCCAAGAAAAGGGAAATGCAGTCGAGGACGGCAAAAGACTAGGTGGGGTAATGAAATTAAGAAATTCGCAGGTGCAAGTTGGAATCGGTTAGCACAGCACAGGGGCCAATTAGAGATCGGAGAGAGAGGCCTTCATCCTGCAGTGGACTTAAAGTAGGTTAATGATGATGATGTATACACATATAGATAAAGCACTTTACATGTTACTGAAACTTGCAGCACAGATTCAACCACAACTGTTTTAAGATGCATGTGGCGCATCTTAAATATCATTATTTTAATCACTGCTTTTGCTTTTGATATACCTGTGCATGCAGCAGCTTATGTGGGAGAGCTTGCATGGACTAGAACATGAAACCTTTTTTACTATTTAGACAACTATTTGGTAATATGGAGTATGTTATGCATGCACAATGCTATATATAAGGCTTCAATTACAAAAAGGCTTGCAGTTTACATAGTAAAATTATTCTGTGAAGGCTTTGTACTGTGACCTACCATGAAAAAATTTCTGATCTCAGCTGCCAAAGTAACTAAAACATTATTAAGAATAAAATTGTGTTTGCATTCTGTTCTTTCTCCTGCAGACATCACAAGATTTTGAATCAGTTATAAGTTCAGAGTGGGCACTCCACCCTCTCGCTTTCATCGCATTTGTCTCTTCTAGCTGTTTCTTTTGTCACCATGCAAACTTGCCCAACTGTCTGCTTTTGCCTTATCAGTACACTGTTGTCTTAGAGGCGATGTGAAGCTTTTGAAATTGACTTGCAGTACATCTACAGTGTGTTATGAAGGTGGAAAGTGCTTGGTTTAAGTGAATGGTGGTGCATCACTTACTGACTTATTCCACTATCACTAATTAGCACGCGGAATGCTTACATATCGCTAAAGGGGCAGCCGATACCCGAAAGCCAACAAATCAGGATCCTTGGAATGTGGGTGCAATCCAACCAGCGCTGCACCCACACGCTGAAAACACTCAAGCAGTCAACAACCCAAATAGCACGCATGATCACGCGGGTGTCACAAAAGAGATATGGGATGAAAGAAGGAGACACACTTAAGCTGGTTGGCAACCTGGTGGTCAGCAGGGTCGCATACTCACTCCCGTACTTCAACTGCACCAAACAGGAAATACAAGAAGCGGACACAATTTTACGCAAAGCGTACAAAACAGCACTTCACCTGCCGAACAATACATCGACAGAGAAACTAATGGCACTTGGTTTAAGCAACACCTTCGAAGAATTAAAAGAAGCCCAAAGTATCGCACAGCTCATGAGACTCCAGCAGACCAAAACGGGAAGGGAACTGCTAATAAGGCTAGGCTTCGCGGAATCAATCAAAGAAACCCAAAGAACGGAGGGGATTCCTGATGAATATCGGAAAACATACACTGTTAGCCCCCTACCCAAAAACATGGACCCAAACCTCCACACGGCGCGAAGGGACGCAAGGGCGAAATACGTCGAAAAGTACCTGGCCACAAAAAACACAACAGTATACACAGATGCTGCAGTATACGCCAAGCAAAGAGGCACAAACATAGTAAAGACAGCTGCGATAGTAATAAGCCAGGACTACAAAGAGATCAGCAGCGCGTCAATGAAGGACTGCTCGGTAACGGAAGCTGAGGAAATAGCCGTAGCTCTAGCGGCAGTGGAGGGCTACCGATCCGAAAGGTCTTTAACAATACTCACCGACTCGCAAACTACGTGTCGGAATTACATGAACGGCAGAATAGGACGCAGTGCGCTTCACATCCTCCGCTCCTGCAGGGCTAACAACAAAGTCAGGCATACAATTTTCTGGGTACCGGGACACGCTGGAATAGAAGGGAACCTAAGGGCGGACAAGGCAGCTCGAGAGCACACAAACCGAGCGGCCACAACCACCGACCCTGAGGAACCCATACCAGTCAACCCAAGCTACTCAGACATTTTGAATTACTATAAGGGGGTCCGAATCAAATACCCTCCACCCCACAACAGCCTAAATCAGCATGAAGCAACCTCTTGGAGGAGGCTGCAGACAGGAACATATCCAAACCTAAACACACTAAGCAAGATGTTTCCCACCCAGTATAGAGACATTTGCCCCTGGTGCGGCGCCAAGCCCACCTTATATCACATTACATGGGAATGCGTTCAGAATCAACAATTCCTTCAAATAAAAGACCCGAGTGCGGAGCAGTGGGAGAGGGTGCTCTCCAGCAGCGACCCGAAAGTCCAGCATGGACTAGTAAGGCACGCTCGCCGAGTAGCCACCCTCAGTGGTGCCCTGGAATAGGGACGTCGACCCTGTGCAGATGGGGAAGAAGACCGTGAAGACGGCCGACCGCATCTGCCACCGCTAATTTCTAACCAATTAGAGCAAATAAAGTTTTTCCTCCTCCTTGCAGGTGTTCCTAAAATTTTTTTACCATTCTTTTCGCTGTAGTATGTGTGATGCAATCACATTGACTTCCGTGCAGGTTGGACATCACTGTCATTACGTTTTGAAGACGTAAGGCAGTTCAGCACATAATATTAAGTGCTCTAGCCTTCTGCCTTGCATGCAGCAAATGCAATTATCAACAAGGCATTATTACCTTTTCTTTGCTCCTTTTTCGCCCTTTTGGCAAGTCCACCAAAACCTTCCTGGGGCGCTTCTCCATGTAGGCCTGCATCTCCTCCATCGATTCTGCAGATAATATAACGTTGTGGGATGCAACCCAAACACACGCAGACACAAATATCCTACAAGGCCTACTTGCATAATGTTCCTGCAAGCACGACAACGCCGTTACAATCCAAGGAAAGACGCCGCCTTTTGGAGACTCTACAGCCGTTTTGAAGCACGCCTACATGAAATGCTCATGGTGCAATCATTGTGCGATAGCGTATATTGAAAATTAAAGACTCCAAGTGAATGCACATACAGGTAATGCTACCGCCACTTTCGAGGCGTAACACACATTGTGTGAAAAGGTCTAGATAAGCTGCTTCCCGACTTAAGTTATGTCACTACGGCCGCTGCCTATACACAACGCACGCTCTTCGATCCATGACATCACTACGAAAGGGTACGAATGGAGCTTGACGTGTCACTTACCAGTGAGATGCAGGATTCGCGCTTCATAGAAGTCGCCGTCTGTGTTGTCGTCTCCAGGCCAGTAAACGCTGTAAGGTTTGGTTGGCTGGAAATCGGCAACGTTCTTGGGCTTGAAGTCGCTTATGGCGCAGTGCTTGACGACAGCCGTCTTGCCATCGAACTCGTATTGCACGAACGCAAACATTGTCACGCAGCTCAAATCAGTGGCGGCAAGCTAGGAGGCACGGGCGAACCAAGCGAACTGTCACTGAGAGAGTAGCACTTGTCAGATCCACGTGTTCACGTTATACCACGTGCTTGAGATGTGACGTCCTATTGACGACATTACCCAATGTCATGTGATCCAAGGCGCGAACATACGAAAGTGCCACACTGCTTTCGTGCTAGTGTAGCTGTTTGCGGGACGCACAATAGAGCCTTTTCATTCAAAACGCGTGCTAAATAATGTGAAACAGGTGTCCCCACTAAATGAGCCACCATGATGCCGTTATAAGGTTAGGAAATGTTGGCTGCACTTTTTTAATCTTTCTTTTTTAATGCAGACTTTCGTTACATCTGCGTCAAAAGTTAATTTTGCACAACGAACGGGAAGTTTCCGAGAATTACATGCAAGATAGATTAAAACGGCAAGGTGAGTGGGTGTAATAAAAGCGAGATGAATTTCTTTTCTAAATTCGGTATTCGTATCATATTGCATAACGGGTCACTCTGTATATATGGCATTGTATATATCCCATGATTTTCTTATACATTTAAGTTTATCTCAATTGACAACAGCGACAATAGCTAATAATAATAGGGAAAATGCAATTATTCTGTGGAAGTGCGATTGCCACGTCGTGAAATTACTCCTTTGAAAGTTGGCAGTGAACACTTTTTAGGGCGCTGCACGTGTACACTGATGCAGCTGGACACAAAAGTGAAGACAACTTTTATGCTTGGCACACATTTGCAGTCACAACTTGCTTGCTCTTTTCTGCATTATTTCACTTTTGGTAAGCTACATGGTGTTTCGATCGTGAATCCTCGAAATATTTTAATTGTGAAGCGTGCAGCGCTTGAAGCACGATTGACTGTCGACCTACGCTGCGTTGGATGCGCCCGGTTACCATCCTCAAACACATCTTTTCTTCCTGCTTCCCTTCCTTTCTTTCTTGTTCCTGCGTTTTTTCTTATTTTTTTTAATTTCCTTAATTACTATTGCGGTCTTCTAGTTCGTTGTCCTCCCGAAAAAACCCTGGCTTAATTCCCAGTCCCGTGGTTGTTGTTATAGCGCACGGGCTAGTCTAGCTTCGGGGTTTTGACGGTTGTTAATCTGTAACTTTTCCATATATGGTCATGCACAAGCTTCTACAGCGATTCTTTAAAACTGATGGTAGCGCTAAAGAGGAAGAACACACGGTGAAAAGACGACACGACGACGAGGAAACGCTACTCACAATTGGTTTATTTTTTGAAAAGGGTTCAATATTTAAGAGCTATTCAATATTCTAGAGCGAACAACTAACATTTCAAAAATATGAACCAAGCTTAGTTCTTGCAAGCCAAGAGCAATAATGCATAGTGCTTCATGCTTGAGTGTTTGTACAAAACATGTGAATACTTATGCGTGATACGGAGGTATACAATCCTACGACTTATACAAGTGGACATTCAGGAAGCTGTTTATACAGCGAGATATAGCAATGCATATGCTGCTGTGACGGGCCCGACTCCCCCTATTTCATTAATGATGGAACTTGTGTTGGGAAGAATTGATTATACGAGAGTGCAGCGCTGTAGTTATATGTATGTATTAGAGTGCTGCAACTTATGATGATCGGCAAAAGTGGTGGAAAGCGTTTAGAGCACCCTGCACATGTATCTTGACTTCTGTGATTTCCGCCAACATCGTATAATCTACAGAACGCAGATCAAAAGTCATGTAAAAGAACTATAAAGGATAACTTATAATTTCGGTATAGTGTGCATAATTACACTGATATCCACAAGTGTGCTGAATCGGGCTGGTTCATCCCACGCACGGTGGGAATCAACGTTATGCGAAACATTTGCATGTAGCGGGCTCGTTTTGGATTGCGCAAAGCGTTACCAGGTACATATTTGTGTAATACGAATAGCTCTGTGTCTGACAGGAGCGTGCGTATTACGACATCAGCAAGACGACGGTGACGACCATCGCGTGACGACGACGGCATGATTTCGACGTGAGCTTATACGACATGCCGATTGTTGGTTTCAACACAGGTATACTAGACGAGCGTAAGAGAGAGAAACGCTAATAAGTGGCCGCATCAGCCTAAGTACAGGGTCCTGAATATTTCGCTGCGCGCGTTCTCAAAAAGGTTTTCTGCTCATCCCTGCACTGTTCTTGCTCAAATTTTGCAGAACGATCGCATTTTTGCATCGAATTCATTTAGTATAACACTTCGCACATTTACTTGTTTGGTTTTTATGAAAAAAAGTGCAAATATACTGCACATATGAGAATGCAAGCTGCTGCCGTCTCTGCGCAAGCATAAACTTGTGTCGCCGCCTGCCGTCAGATGCAGAAAGCACCGTTTCAAGGAGGGCATTCGCCTGTCCCAGGAGTGGGCAACGCGCGGAAGCCCTCCCTGAAACGCTGCTTTCTGCAGCTGACGGCGGGCGGCGAAACAAGTTTATGTTTACTAGCAAAGAAAAAAAAAAGCAGCGGCCAGGTGGCGACCATCAATGTTTTCCATCTCACAAAACACAATATATATCCATTGCTCACGCATGGCTCCATAATCTTGGATAGTCAGCCGCGTGGTTCGGTTTGTACATGCCTCCTTTTGGGGTTTCGACTAAGTTTCGTGGTATTCCGAAGGTGAAGCTAGCTCTTAGTTGTGTTTGCCCGCAAGTATTTGCAGCAGCAGTAATAAGCGTGCCGCAGGCCCAGCCTGCTCTCTGCTAGTGTTTGCGCGCAGCATGTCGCAGAAGACGCGAGGCCGCTACAGGCGGTACTTGGAACCGAACTCAACTGATCAAGTACCAAAGCAGACCCTCAGCAGCATTGCCAAGCGAGCGAAAACACGCAGCGCTAGCAAGGTACGTGCAATACTGATAATTCAGTGATTATAACAAGTTCTTTTTGGGTGGAGGGGGGGGGGGGTAGGCAGTTTTTGACATGCCACTTTGGTTTAGTGGCTGTGGCGTTCTGCAGCCGAGCACAAAGTCGAGTTCTGTGCAGAGAAATATAAACATCTTTATTGACTAGTCCGAGGACTGTTGGCGGGGCCCCTAATCCACGGCTCCCATGACGATTGCCGCGGCGCCGCTTTACGATGCAGGCAGAAAGTAAAAACAGTCCTGTGTAGTTTTTCGTACAGAGCTCGATCAAGGCTCTAGTCTAGAACGGTGAAAGCAACTGCGAGAGCATCAGACGACCACCAGGGTCAAAAGAGAGAATGCGTCACTTAAAATCACGACGTAGCTGAGCCGCAGCGAATTGCGTCTCTTTTTCTCAAGCTCTAAACAAAAGACTGGGCTTGAACGCGTTGAACTACCACAGAAGAATTGCTGCTGTGCCCTATATTCTGGTAACAAATCTAGAATGGACAACGCAGTTGCAAAAGTTCTCTGATTTCGATTGCTTGTGTAGGCAAATGAGCATAAGCAATAACTGAGCATGTGACAATGTAGGTAATTGTTGCCCTCAAATATAATACATTTCTTTCACATGCTACTAGCACATCGACCCAAGAGGCCAGTGCATCAATTCCCTTTTGCAGGATTGTGCCAACTCGTTGGATTCTTTCCCTTGCCGTCAGATCTTTGCATTTCGAAGTACTTGTGCACTCCTTGATTTAACAAATAAATAAGCACACAATTGTGATAAAATATAATAAATTGTATTATATTAGCTTGATAGCTTAGGGGAGCTTTCTGTATCCTTGGCATTGAGATTTGTCAGCAGCCATTTGTATTATTGGAAAACAGGATTAGTTGTATTTTAAACTGATGCACATGATGCAACAAAACAGCATCACTGTGTTGCTTCCAATGGGCGTATGTTTTCTCCATTTTGTCATAATTTCATCCTTTGCTCATGTCGGTATGAACTTGAGCGCAGCAATTAAAATTAATCCAGGTTATATTAAGTGTCATGTTCTCATACGATTCTGTGTAGAGTGCACTTAGAATATCCTGCTTCTAAGATGCCTTACGAACCACCTGAATTGAGTATTTTGCAACTGATTATATGGCAGCATGTTATACACATATTTTAATATCAATTATTAATAATGGCTGAACAAGGGAAGCCTCAGCCCAGAGCGAGCCTTCCATTGTGTGACCCTTTTTAATGTTTTGGATATCAATTATATTACTTATTCTTTGTGTTGTTTATTATTAGTTGTGATAATTCTGTTTATTACACATCACTTCCACTGTAATTTATCTGCCCAGTACGCAGTAAAAGTAATTACCACTTAATTAAAACTGGAAGGCCTTTTTTTCCAGGTTATTGCACCAAACAAGCAGGCAGCGACCATTGTTTGTGCAAAGGACTCTCCAGTTCATCGGACAGCCAGTGTTTCTGAAGATGCATCTCGGGATGGCAACCTGAGCATGTTACCAGACATGGCTGCTAGCTGCCTTGATGATGAACCGCCAATGCCTTATGCCAGCAACACATGTGAAAGAGACGAGAGAGACGAAGATGAGTGCTCTGTTCCTGCTCCCAGTGTTGCCATGCAGGATGTCAGCTCTGAAACCGAAGAAGAGGCCGACCATACACAGGTGCAACATGACAGCGAAGGTGACAGTGCAGCCGAAGATTGTGACACGGAACAGTTCGGTTTGGATGACGCCCCTGAGCAGTACTTCTTGAAACTCTCAAAGGAAACGCTCCCTTCGCAGTCGACGACAAAGGCAGAGGCACTGTTGCTCATCTTAGCTTATGTTGTCAGTGCTGGACTGACGTGGGCTCAAATTAGAGGTCTGCTAATTTTGATAAATGCCCTGTTAGGAAGCAATGTAGTGCCTGGAAGCACATATTTCTTCCGAAAGCTCTGGAAAGACAAGAAAGAACTGATAAAGCTACATTTTTTTTGTCACACTTGTCATGAATATTTGGGGAAGTTCTCAAAATCTGAAGAAAATGTGTCGGTGACTTGTCAGTCATGTGGCACGGAGAAGACGCTTCAGAGCCTGAAGCATTCTGGGAGTTTCTTCTTGATGTTTGATATGAGGCAGCGGATGCTAGATATATTGAAGAATGTTGGTGGTGCACTGCTTCAAAACTTGCAGTTGCTGGCATCACGACGCTGTATACCAGGAACATACAGTGACATCACTGACGGTGATTTGTATAGAAGCATAAGGAAACAGTTTAATATGAGTTGGTCAGATTTGACACTGTGCTTCAATACAGATGGTGCACCAGTTTTCGAATCGAGCAAATATTCAATTTGGCCAATTCAAATTCTTTTGAACGAGCTTCCTGCTCAAGTCCGGTGGCAAAATATAGCAATTGGCGCTCTGTGGTTTTCAAAAGTTCACCCTCCAATGCATCTTTTCATTGGCAAATTTGTTGAAGAGCTTGCCAATATTGGAACTCTTACATGGTCCCATGGTGGAAGACGAATTAAATCAGCGGTCCATGCAGTTGCTTGCTGTGTTGATTCGCCAGCTAGAGCTGCAGTTCTGAACATGAAGCAATTCAACGGCTACTTTGGCTGTAGTTGGTGTTTGGAGAGAGGCACAGCTGTAGAAGGTGAGTGCATGCATGGTACTTAGTGCCCATAGCTACAAAGCACTTTGAATTGGTGTTGTCAAACTCTTATTGGCAACAGAAGCAAAAATATTAAGTGAGTACTATGAACCAGCAAGTGGAGGGCAAATTGAGTGCAAGCTTAACTTTACACATTTATCATAGAAAGTGTATTTATTTGTCCAGCACTGAGGCTAGAGCTGGAGATCTATCTTGATAGATGGAAAAGCTGGGTGGGTGAAGTTTTGTTTCATATGTTCCCATCTACTAAGTGGTCTGGATAGTTGCAATGTTTTTATGCCACATTGGGCAATTTTTGACTAGTTTTTCTCAAAGCAGTGTATATATTCTTTTTTACAGGACATTTTCTATAGAACATTTCTTTAGAGAACTGGTAGTGGAATTTAACATAATTTATCTCCGTATGAGCAAATTATTTGTGGCTTAGAAGTATGGTTCGTTGTGCTAGTTGGTTAGATACATTAATGGGGATCATAGCGCTATAGGACACAGACTAGAGTGAGACAACAGGACAAGCGCTCATGCTGTTGCCTCCGTCTTCTCTGTGTCCTATAGCGCTATGATACCCATGGATTAATTTGTGGCTTCAGCCAGACGATTTGCAAATTTATTACTTGCAGAACATACAATTCAGCTGAACCTATCAGTGATGGCATTATGACAGCATGCTATGAAGCCACAGGAACATTAGTATTCCTGAGCCAATTTCCGTTTGTATCTTCTTCAGAAGGTACTTTTTTCAGAAGGTACTTGAAAGCCCTTTTTAGGACTAGTGTGTAGGTCAGCAGAAAAGTTAAGTGCTTTTGCCTGTGCATGGAACGGGAGTTTAAGCTATGCTGCTGCAATTACAAGCTCAATGGTCTTCGTAAGCCGACAATTCTAGATGCATTGCAAAAAGTGTGGCGAAACTCGCATGTAATTTTAGGTCTCGTTGCCCTCGTTTATGGAACAAATCTCAGTGGTTGCTCTCCGATGTGGCTTTGGTTGGCGTAGGCGTGCTTAGCTCGGAGATCAGAGACGGCATGCATAGAGGAGCTACTGCCCTACAAGTTGCAGATGCTTCCTGTTCAGGAAGGGCACATCTTCATTGCAGAGTGCAGCTCGTAGGCGCTTGTTCTGCGGCGAGCGTTGGCGTAACTGAGCAAATGACCGCAGCGAAGAATGAAAGAGTGAATACGGACTGCAGCAGGGGACGAGATGTGAGGAGGAAGGCTGTGGAGGAGGGTATGGCGAAGGCATGAGAAGAAAAGTGTAGTGTAGCGATGATGGCTACGAGTCGGTGCCAGAGTAGTGCGCGTCATCAAGGAGGTCTGCCGGCGGCTGCTGCTGTGATTCGCAAGCACGCGTCACACACACGCTGGCTCCCGCAATCTCTAAATTAGCAAGGCAGTCGCGCCGTACTTCACTCTGTTTGCAGTGGGCTGCACAAGACTGATTGTCTGTGCCAGCCAATATATTGCGAAATGAAAACATGTATAGAGCTGTGCTCCAATTCTGCATTAGGGAGTATCCTGATTGTCGGTGAATTTATTTCTTCCTTCATGCATTGCACTTTTTGTTTTCAGTGTGTCATGGTGGAGTGATGCAGAAGAAACTTCCAAAAAAATAAGCCAGAAGATGGTAATGCCAGTAGTTGTGCTGCGATAAGTTATGTTGTTTGGTTGAATGGTTGCTTCCCACTAAAAAAGACCCAGGTTTGAGTCTCAGCAGAACATTGGTTCTTTTGCTTTATTACTTTATGTTTATATTTTACTTTATATGCTGGTGCTTGATACTTGTTTCCATTGCTATGCAATGTCAAAATAAATCGAGCAGAAATTGCAGAAAAAAAGTGATACATTTTAGTAGCACGAGCACCGAGTGACACTCTTGTTTCTTGCGCAGCACTTCCGGTCACCTCCTGTGATGACCGGGAACGAAATTGAATATAAAAAAATAGAAAAAAAACATGGTACAGTGCAAAATTCATGGGTACAATTATATGTATGACATCAAAGCATAAGTTTAGAAACAAGTTGGGTTACTGAAATATCTGGACCGCGCCAACATATGCACAAGTTGTCGCAGTTACTCCAGTCATCGTTCCACTGATGCCTTCAAAACCAACGCCGGCCCACATGGCTTCCATGACTACCAGCGCACCTAGCCAAACCAGCTATCCGCAGTGGCATCCTCCTCGTCCCATCCGCTACTACTGCGGCTATCGTGGCCACATAGCACATTTTTGCCACAAGCGCCAGCAAGACGAGCGTTGCGGATATGACGTATACGAACGGGATGACTTTTCGCCCAAAGCTACTTTCCATTGTCTAGGGAGCCTCCATGGTCAATGCCATCCTTATGCTCCACCACGCGGCCGCTCACCATCGCCTACTGTAGCATCCAAGATGGCTCCGACGTACCGTCCTGCGAGACGCTGCTCGCCATCACCCCTTCGCCACTCCACGTCCCCACTTGGACCTGCTTCTCAATTCGCAGAGCGTCGTCCGGCTTTTGGAGGAAAAGCTGCATCAAACGACAGGACAGAAATTCCTCTATCGCGTCCGTGCAACATGATATTGGTTGTAGTAGAAGGTGTACAAGTAGAAGCTTTGATAGACACTGGTGCTAGTGTTTCAGTTATTCACTGTGAATTGTGTTCGCGACTTCGGAAAGTTACGACCCCCTATGATGGACCTACGCTGCTCGCTGCTCAAGGGGCCGCCATTCGACCTACCGTCATGTGCATTGCTTGTATGTCCATTGATGGACTTCTGCATTACGTACAATTTGCAGTGCTAAGTTCGTGTGCCCAGCAGCTCATATTGGGATGGGATTTTCTTTCTATGGCCTCCGCCTCCATCTGCTGCGGGCAACGCATTCTCCACATGAACGACGCGACCTATTCACTTCATGCAGATGATGCCCCACTTCACTTGCTTGCTGCAGAAGATACTGCGCTACCTCCTCGCCATCAAAGCATTGTTACTATGACGTCTGATGTCATTGACTGCGGCGACGTGCTCGTATTACCATCTGCAAGCGGTCTCGCAAGAGGGATAACCTTTGCATCAGGACTGGCTTAGTTTTATCATGGCTCTGCACTTCTCTACGCTACAAACATGACATCTGAAGATATTCTCATCCCTAAAGGCACTACATTAGCTTGCACCACTGAATTGGAGTCTATCTCTGTTGTTTCCTTTGACAGTTTTTTACTGCAGATTTAGCTGCCACATGTATGCGAATAAAGTGGGAATGCACTGAAAGGTAATGTTTTAAATGATTTAAATGTAAATGAAAAATAAGTGGTTAATTACTTGGGCATGGTAGCTATCTGCCTAAAAAGCTCACATAAATTTATGCTGAATGCTTGGCTTTTTGAGCTAGTGTGCTAAACCACTTATAGAAACATAAAAATCATTGTGGTTTAAACATTGGTGGATTAACTGCAGAGTCCATCAAGAATTCATTTAACCCTCTTATTTACATCGCTGATCATTTTCCCACTGTACTGCCGAAAGCACCATTGCTGCAATGCTCTGTGCTGCCACCAGTAGTAGTGGTACCACATCACGTTATGCTTAGGTGGCATGCTCTGCACACTTTACCAATTTTAATAGCTGCAATCACCATATCTTATCTGGTTTTGTTATGCTATATGGACAAAGGCCGATTGCTGAGTCACTTGTTTTGCAGGAATACTTCTTAGTGTATGTGAGTGAAGACTTACTAAAGCTGAATTGCTGATACTGCCATATGATGTAATTCATAGCTTATTCTGATGCGTTCAGGAGATGACCTTTGCATTTGTGCGCTTATATTTGCAGGAACACTGAAGTACTTGTGCCATGCAGAGCCAGCCCCAGAAAGGACGCATGAAGGTGTTTTCAAGGCGATGCTTCAAGCTGTACACCAGAGAACTACAGTCGCTGGTATTAAGGGGCCATCTCCTTTGATGAAGCTAAAAAGTCTAGACCTTGTGTGGGGCTTGCCCCCAGACTATATGCATTGTGTTTTAGAAGGTGTAACAAAACAGCTGACTGAGTTGTGGCTTTCATCTGTAGGATCTGCCTATTACATTGGCAGAGAGCTGAAATTGCTGGATGGGAGGTTGTGTAGCATCAAGCCACCAATAACATTTGGACGAACACCGCGACCACTCTCGGAGCGTTCTTTTTGGAAGGCTGTTGAATGGCGGCATTGGCTTTTATTTTATAGTATTCCATGCCTTTCAGGTGTGCTTGCACAAAGTTTCCTGGCTCATTTTTCTCTGCTTTCGAAAGCTGTTTTTTTATTGCTTAAAGATATTGTTACTGCAAGTGGCATAAATGAGGCAGAAGAGCTGTTGCTGAGATTTGTTGCTCATATGTCAAGACTTTATGGAGAATCTTCAATGACATTTAATGTCCACCAACTGCTACACTTGCCGAAGTCAACACGAATGTTTGGTCCTCTTTGGGCAACATCGACATTTCCCTTTGAAGATGGCAATGGCTTTGTATTGCGTCTTATTTCTGCGGCGAAGTTTGTGCCAATGCAGGTAGCTGAGAGGTGCATTATGCGAGAGATGTATCGTAACTTGGAAAGAACAGTGACTATGTCTGCTCGCATAGCATCTGCGAAAGCGAAGATGGAAATTCAGTACAAGGCATGCTTTCAGACATGTGTTCTTGGTGTGCCCCAGCCATTTTCAGGGATGTCAGAAACTTTGCAGGAATTGTTTATATCTAAATTTGAGAGAGTGCCTGAAGTTTCAAGGTACTTCCGAGCACAGGTTGGCACAGTAGTCGTACATGCTGCAGACTATTTAGTTCCGCGAAAAACCTCTTCATATTATGTCAGCATGAAGGATGGCAAGTACGTGCATGTCTTGGGAATTTATGCGGACACAAGCTCCATATATTTTCATTGTCAGCACATGCTCATTGGTGCTTGTGCTTTTGATGTACCTCACATTATGCACTGCCAACACCCACCGCCCTCAGAAAATCACTGCCTGTACAGCAGTGATGACTTGCAGGCACAGTGTGTATTCTTCACTGTAGGCAGCTCATCCTACATCTGTGATGTTGGGAACTCTGTAGAGAAGTTTTGATTCCACCTGTAGATGTACAAGGCCTACAGGGACTGACTACTGATCTTCTAAAGGAATCCTTTGTGGTGAAATGGCGAGTTTACGAAATGTGTACAGCGAGCTGAAAGTATTCTTGCCTGCAGTAGTTAACCATATGAACTCTCTTGTCAGCACTAGCAATGTTTGAACTGAGAGAGCAGTGGGGACTTCATTCTGCATAATTTACACCATAGTCTCTTGTATAGTTTCTGAGCCGCCTCGCATTTCAATCCAGGCTTGCAGCGCTCTCTCTGTCGAAGCACCTATGCGGAAAAGTCGCAATGGCAGTGTATGCACTTCTGGAAGTCTTAAAATGTGACAAAACCTGTTCGCCTTACTAAAACTGTGGCTTGGGATTAAGGATATAGTAATAGAGCAGTGACTGCTGTCTGTGAAGTAAAGCACACATTAGGCTGTCATAGCAAATCTGTTGTTTTGCATTCAAGAGCCGCTTACTTCGCTGTAGGATTTCAGTGGCTTACTTTTATACAATGAACTAACTGCATTGGCCGAGAGCCCCAGTCGTGTGCCACATGAAAAACAAAAACAAAATATATATGTATCGGTTAGTGTTCTTGTTTTGCACATTGTCAACAAGTCGCAAGGTTAATGTGCTTGCGTTTAAACATGTAATGGAGTTGTCGTCGACTGTGTACCGGGTTTGAAAGCTTAGATTTCTAATTATTCTTGCTGTTAAATGCCATTTTGCGATCAATGCAATTTGATCAATGCGGCACCATAAGCATTGGTGTGTGATATTGGCAAAAATGGTGCTGAAGTGCTGCGACAGCATTAAGTCTTAAGTATTCAGGCCCCAGTGATCACGAGAAGTTGTTCAAGACAACTGTGACTAAGTTTTTACCCTCTATGCTAACTAACTTTGCCCTGGAGGTCGTAGACAAGAATGACATTGCCAGAATGTTTGCACAGAAGCTCCTGTCATGAATGGTCTAGAAGCTGTAGATGCAAATGATAGCAATACTTTTGTTTGTGTCGCACTTCGTATTGACTTTTTGCTAGGCTAGCTTGTAATACTGTTTCCATGTGAAACTAAAGCACAAGGAACCATCTGATGATAAATGAGGACAATCTGTTACATTTGTTCCTGCACACATATTTTTTGCAGCATATGCAATTTTTATTTGTGGCAATCTCTTTGTTCTTGCCAGTGGGCATTACAGGCACGTAGATTCAGTGAAGTGAAGCTGCGCAAAAAAAAAATGCAAACTATTAGGTGTCTGCTCTACTCTGAGCTTTTATTGCTGAGTGGTATAATCGAAGCCTATATTTCTTTTGGACATGGTGGAAAGGTTAACATCGCGACATTTGAAATTTGCCTTTATTTTTCCCATATAACAAAAATCGGGAGAGCACCACAGACTAAAAGCTGCAAAAGTGTTTTCAGCTTTTGTTAGGAATGTTCTCTGCTGATGCTGCATGCATGTTGACCACTTATTTGTCAGGGGTTCTGTTTTCTGTCATTGTGGGTGAATTACAGTTTGTTTATTTTGCCTGGCAGTGGCAAGCAGGCAGGCTGTCATGGCTATTGGCTAGCGCTATGTGCAGTGCTCAATTGTTCTTTAGCATGGCCAAAGTTTAGCCGCCCTTTCTAGTTCTCAGGAATCTTTTCTATTTCACCATACAGTCGTGGATTGCTTGAAAACTGTGCCCAGTATACTATTGATGTTGGTGACTCTAGAGGCAGGCATGTCCTCCTTTTGGCATCTGCACATCCATGTTCTTGTAGGAATCTTAACTGCAATGGTTCTGTGCCAAGTCTTGTAGACTGCTGCTGAGAAGGGAGCTGCTTTGTTACGTGTGTGTGCTCTGGCCATAAAATTGAGTTTTTCTACCTTATTGATAACATTGAATTGGGGCTTGTTGGTCTGGCCGCAAGCTGAAGTAGTGTGAGGGTATAATTAATTTTTCCCCCTTTCTCGATCACTAATGTGGCATTTTTATTTATTTGTATTTTGCATCTGGTCATCAACATGCTTAAAAACTGATCAATAGTCCTGTCTGCTGATATTGTTTGCAAAGTGTCTATAGTAGAACACTTTGCACAAACCATTGGACTGTTTATTTTATTATGTATTTTTCACTGTTATTGTGTGCGAGTAATGACATGTGAAAGCTGTTGTTAGTGAAGTGTGTCTGTCATGGTAAGCTTTGTACAAACTGTTGTAATGCTGTTTTTTTCCCAGTGCCTTGCACTGCTGTATTGCTACTTCGCTTCTATGTGGCATTGCATGGTGTGTCCTGAGCTTTTGCAGAATAGCTAGTTTTCTATTGCTGTTTCTTGTTTATTGTATCATTTACTTCTAGTGGTCCTTTTATAAAACGAGAATCGATCAATATGTAATTGTTCATCTAATTTATTAACCGATATTCCACAAGTTGTATTTCTTTTTTTGCACCTGTATAAAAAAGGCTCTTTTCATGCATTGCATTACCTAGATATGTACTGTGCTCACGGATTGAAACACGACACTGTGAGAGCGTGGCCACCAGTACATGCAGCACTGCTCGTAGAAGCAAGGTGTTGCATTGTGGTACTTTGCGAGAGAGATTGTTTTGAGCGTATGCTTACTGCTTCTGGCTGCCTATTAATGGGACTGCGGTTCTCTGCAGCGCCGGAGGGGCGCGGCAAGCCTGGTGCGCTGGAGCGTGCTTGCGTGCCGATGGTTTCACGACATTATTTGCTCACGCACTCTTTTTATACATGCCCTTCCTATGCGGCACATGTGTTGTCCACGTAAGGCACTTTTACGTTCATCTGAATAGAACGAACGTCTGCACGAAGGAATAGCAAACTTTATTGCAGAATGTAACCTTCTAGAAAAAAAAAAGAAAGAATAACATTTGCTATTCCTTCATGCAGACATTCATTTTATTAAGATGAACGTAAATGTGCCTTACGTGCACAGAATATCTGCCATATTGGAAGGGCATGTGTAACAAGAGCATGCGAGCAGACAGTGTGACGACATTGGCGGCACACTCTAGCACGCCAGGCATGCAGCATCAGTGGGGCGCTGCGGGGAACCGCAGTCTCATTCATTGGCAGCTGGAAGCAGTAAGCCTATGCACAAAATGCTCTCACCCTCGCGGTATACCACACTGCATCACCCTGCTCCCACGCGACATTGCATATACCGGCGGCCACCCTCTTGCAGTGTTGTGTTTCAACCTGTGAGCACCATACATCATGCTTGCCATGTAATATGGTGTGCAGACCTCATCAAGCCTTTGTTGCTTCTTGTCTGTGTCCTCGTCAGTGCCTGTTACTGAAATCACCTTGGAACTTGGAATGGTCGGATAAAAGAAACTTGAAGTAAGCATTTCGACAAGAGGACCTAATTGGGGTGGCAAATGTAGCAGCTCATGTTCCAGCACTCTTGACGTAGATGCAGCAAGGTGCAGGAGCTGTGTGCCTCTATTACTATGCGAATTTGTGGTAAGGCGGGCGAGCGCATGCACCTCCATAAGGTTTACTAATGGCTGCTCGGTAGCAATTTCATCAAGTGTGCCATGTCTTTCATTGTGAGCCGTCTAGAATGGCAAGCAGAGCCGGCTTTTATGCCACCACATGTAACAAATGGGACCATGGCAGATGAGAAAACTGGTTGTGGGAATGCCATGAAGGCCATTACTGGTTGTATGGGATTATGAATCACTTATGATGCACGTAAAGAGTGCAGCCATTCCCTCCTCTTACGACATGTAGAATAATGCCATAGGCTGCTAATCAAGACAGAGTTGAAAAGCATGTGGAGGCATTTGAGGAGAGGGAGATGCCACGGTCATGGTTCGTCGAAGCCAAATAGCCTTGAAGCTGAGAGCATTTCGCAAGTGCAGCTGGGGACGTATTCTGAAACGTTCGCCGCCGCGAAAGTTTCGCCCTGGCCACGCCTCCGCCGTTGCGGCGCGCGCTGAATGGCTGCTTTGACAAAACCGGAAATTCACTTGCGCCACCTGAATTTCCGGTTTTGTCAAAGCAGCCATTCAGAGCGGGCCGCAACGGCGGAGGCGTGGCCAGGGCGAAACTTTCGCGGCGGCGAACGTTTCAGAATACGTCCCCTGCACAGGCCAGTTGTGCTAGCATTTTATACATGCACAAATTTGCTTACAGCTTTCTTCGTCCTTGGCGATAATGTAGCTGATTGGCGCATTTCTGCTAAGGTACTTCCCCTAGCATGCAGTGCGATTGAATAATATATGCAAAAGAAACGCTCGAATAAGAGAGTGCGTACACATGGTGGCAGTTCATAGGGCCAATTGGGCTGTCCTGGTCGAGTTCATGTTGGGGTGAATGGTATATACGGTACTTTAGAGGTCAAGGCTGAGAGTGGTGCTGGGGATGGGCGGTGGGTTGCATAGATTCAAGAAGTACGTACATGCCAGTCGTAGTTGCCTATCTGAAGGTTGTCAGCTGCGAGCCTGCAGGAAGACATAGCCATGGGAAGGCCAAGCCTGTGGCTGTACATGAAACGTGCAGTCTTGCCCACTGACAGTGTTATGTTGAATATACATCTGTTTTTCCAGTGTGACGGATCTTGGAATCGGGGCCGAGGTGCACCAGGCAGGTGTATGCTGAGGGCAAGGGTCCAGCAAGGGCTGATGTTGAGGACCGTGTCATCCATTGGTGCTCGGATGGCACTGGCATAGTACAGCAAAAGCTGGTGTCTGCACGATCAGTCGCAGCTGATTCATGCTATTTCACAAGCTTAGCTGCAGGAACAATGCAAAGGACAGGTGGAGGTGGCTGGTGCGAGAAGCCGTCGGGAGTGGTGTCTTGGTGTGGTAATCTCGGTGTATCTGCAGTATCAATGTCTCATGAGGGATTCCGATAGCTGTCATTGCTTAATTTATTAAGAGCAGGTTTACTTGCTGCTGGGGACATGAATATAGAGTACACGAATTTGGCGGCAGCAGTGATACCAGAAAAAGCGGCAGTTGTGTAGGACTTGCAGCAGAAGCATGGTGGCGTGGTGCCTTACTCATGCTGAGGTAGAATTGACACTCAAGCTGAATGAATACATGGCAAGGCTACATCTGTGAAACTTTTGCAGTTCAGGCATCTGTGGGGATCAAGAGCACTGCTCTTCAGAAGACGGTCTACTTGCTCCTGCTTGCTAGGAGAATTCCTATGACAACAAAGTTGGGGCGGTGGTGGTGGTTGCTCGAAGTGGTCCTTGGACTGTCATGTAGAGAAAGTGTGCCTGGTAGAGTGAGTGGTAAAGCCTCGGAAATGGTTGTGAGAGGTCACCAGATACAACAGGTTGGGATGAGAGCCCGTGGCAGTGTGTAAGGAAGAAGTGGGAGTTGTAAAGAAGCGGACAGGATTTGTGGTTGGCTCAGTTTCCTTTTGTGGGAACAGCAGGTGTGCGGACTTATCTGAGCTCGTGTGACAACTCATGGGATGAAGAGAGGTTGAAGGTCTGGACTGGCATGTGATAACAATCAGCATGGGTGAACATGGGTAAGCATTGTGAAGATATGCAATGAGGCCACTGGTCATGGGGTGAAAGTGGTCATGACAGCGTGCTGGGAGGAAGACGAAGTACAGTAGCCGATTACGCTGTGCCGCAGGTTCTTACAGATGTTTGGCACAGGAGGTGCCATTCACAGTTCCACAATTCGGCCCTCTGAAAGCTCCCCTAATGCATGGTGGTAATGCAGCAGTAAGTCAGTCACATTGTTAGTGAAATGGCTGTCCGGCTGGCTAAACCAGAGGGCTCGTTAGGCGATGCAGAACTCCAGGAGGCCGTGGAGCTGTGGGAAGTCGGCTGGTACAGAAAGGCTGCCGTCACACTCGCTCTAAGTGGCTGTGCTTGTGCTTGCATGGTTGGCTCGGTTGCCTGAAGTCGCCATTCCGTGAAGGTGGTTGGGGAGAGGTAGCAGTCAGGTGCAACTGTTCATTGAATTGACCAGCCATGGCACCAATAGTTTGTGAGAGTGGTTGGTAAGCTCTGCTGCCTAGGCAGAACGTGCTAATGTGTTCTATTCATGTGCAAATCTGCATGTGGCATTCTCCTTCCTCAGTAGAGCTGTAGCCGATTGGTGCACCGCTACGATCCAAACCCAAGCTTGTGTGTTTATTTGCTTTCGTGAAGTACCTAATAAAATGAATGCCCCTCAACATGCTCAGCAGCAACTTTTGTACATTGAGGCATTCATAGTTATAGGCACAGGCACTTGAGAACCATGAGTGATACTTGTGATTTTGATGTAAAAAAAAAGTGCTTACTTAGAGACAAGCATGGTGAGAAAATTTAACAATGATATCACTACATGCACATTATCTGACAAAGGATAAGTGACATATACCTACACATTGGTGCATTTTCTTGTAGGCTTCACTGTTGGGTCGCACAGTTATGATAATGTTGCACAGTTATGCAAGTTTGTTTATTCACGTTGCCCCTAAAGGCCCTCCAGGAGAGGGTATTACATAGGCGGGGGTGGGGGGTACCCTTGCAAGTACTCTTGCATCCCCATTTATGACACTACCACTGAGAGCTAGCTTGCATGTTGTATTATCTGCGGTGTTTGTTTGCATAGTGCTTGGTCTAACTGATGTGGATTTTAAATAGGCTATGTTGCTCATTTTTTAGACGTTTTTAAGAAAATTGCTTTGTCACCTCTAAGCAACTGTTTTGTCAATGTATCTTGTCACCTCATGGCAATTGTTTAGCCCATGCTTTGTTGATGTACATCTGTGCATAATTTTTATTCACCAATAAAAAGTGAAATTTTCTGAACATATTGTCTTTTTTAAAATGAAGCGTGCGAGACACGGACAAATGAGGAAAGACAAACACAGTGCTGTGTCTTTCTTCATTTGTCTCTGTCTCTTGTGGTTTTTTTATTATGAACATGTACTACCAACATGCCCAAGACAACCCTTGATATTTTCTTTTAGCTCTCTGCAAGCCTGTAGGATAGTTGTAGACCTGTCGAGACGAGAGGAACGGTACGACCTTCGGCTGGACGGGCAACGAACGAAGTGCCTGGTACTGTTTATACTGGTACTGGTACAAATGCCCGGCACCACTATAGTGGTGTCCTCTATTAGATGGGTAAGCCACATTAGTGTTGTCAGTGGTGTTTGTGGCACCCCGTGGATTAAATGCAATGACGCACTAGATCTTACTTTCCGTGATCGGATTTATAAGTTCAGTCTCTTGGGTGGCACCACGCACCTTCAAGGCCTTGCAACCTTTTCGGGGATGCCACCCAATATATATTGAATATTTGATTTGAGCTGATTCTAACTTGCAGGTGCAAGTTAGAATTGTCTAGCCCAAGACGGGTATTTGGATATAGCAGGGAGAGGCCTTCTTCCTGCAGTGGATACCAAAATAGGCTGATGACGAGAATGAACATATATGCAAAGAAACCGCTATGAGTGCAGTGTACTTCCTGTAAGATATTTCATGTAGAATGTTTAACAAACTGTACAGTTATAGGATATTTGTTGTAGACCATTGTGAATTAGCGGACTATTGGGATAAGCTTCATGTAAGATCAACATATTTTCAAGTGAGACCATATGTTTTATGAGCTGGTTCAACACGAATGACTACAGACTGTGCTAGCAGAACAAGGATGAACGGGGATCTGAGGATAAATGTGCTAAACTTGCAGCAAGTAGTCTAAAAGAATCGGTATGACAATTGGTGAAGCATCCTTCATCAAACGTGTGATGGGAGATGAAAAAAAAAGAAAAATTATATTTTCCTTGAAGAAACAAAACCAGCTTGAAGTGAACACAGAAATGAAAGCTGAATCTAAACAAGAAAAGAGGGGCAGTTGAATAAGCTGCCACTAGCAAGTGTTTGTGAAACATTTTTGTTCAAAGACTATCAGGTACAACAAAAGTTGTTGCAGTTAACAAGGGGAAAGACTGATGCAAAGTGAGGCTTGATGCAAATGAGGTGTGCAATGGTATGATTCTAATTTAGCAGAACCACAGTTGTATAGAGACAAGAGTTTCTGGATAAACACATGGAGGGGGTCACTTATGCGTAATAGTTAACAGCCCTTGAGTGAGCATGTCTTGCTTTAGGCTGCCTATAATTTCACTGTCTCGATCTAGACACCAATTCATTATTTGGGAGATCTTGCCACATTTGGATTCCTTCAAAATGATGAATGCTGCTTTATATTGCACTTAACTCTCAACGAGAACTACACACTAATATCTATATATGCATCTGGCATCTGGCATTTATTTCTGCACAGACCCCATGAAACTTTTAAGTTTTGTTTATACATTGGGCCTGTTTGATACTTGAAGGTGGCTTTCCTTGAATATTTGTATCCAATACAATGATAAAATATTGCTTTTTGTACACTATTAGTTAAAATGAAAAGCATGAAGCCAAAGGGAAAGCTCGTGCAATATATTGCACATGCTGCAGCGACGGAGCTGAAGCCATCTAGTGTTTGAGGCATGCCTGCCTAATAGCAATCCTGCTTATATCTGCTGCTGAATTCAAACATGAAACCTGTTTTTCATGCATTTATCACCTTCCTAAAGTACTGTGGGGCAAAGCTGTTGCTACATTAAGCACTGATTGACATTGAAGCAGCACTTGTAACATCTATGTCAAATTTATTTAAGAAGCATCAATTGCTGAAATCCTGCAGGCAAGTTGGTAAAGTGCCGTGGTATCGGGCAGCATGAAATTGATGAGTACACAGGGTAAATGTAGATGTAAGTAAGCACTGACTTCAACCAATTTTATTACACAATACTAAAATGCTGAAATCTTGTTCACCTTACTGATGATATATGATATGATGATGATATATACAATTTCTGATATACAACACTGCTACAACTACCAGCAAAAAGAGTTTGTCACAGCCTTTGCTTAAATACAGAACACATTTAACATTATGCATTAATTGTACAGGTGCACTTTTTTTGGTGGCATTGACATGGTCACCAGGCTAGCAGCCTGTACAGGTTGCTAAAATTTACCAGAAGATATAATTGTGGACTGCATGCATAGATGACAGCCTTTATCGTGGAAAAAATAAGTCGGCTAGCTGTTACAGCATTTGCCAGTGTATGTGGCATATGGCATATTCTTCAGGCTCACATATGCATCTTCGGGGCTATAGAGCATATTTTCACCGGCTGGCTGTGTGTTATATGTTAACCTTGCAGTTTACACATTTTGTGACAGTTGCATTGCATGGGTGTGCTCCATGTCTACCAATAATCAATTGATGCACTGACTCAAAGCTAGTCTAAACACACAATGTCTGCAGAAACATTGAGCCCTCTGCCTGAAGATAGCTCGGTGCACCCACAGCAACAATATGAGAACCGTATAGAATTTCTGTATATCCTAATGAAAATTTGTCAGCTGTTAAATTAATTGCTATGCTGATAAAAATTTTGTTAACTCGCTTCAGAATGAAAGGCGTGCAATGGAAGTCTGTTCATGCAGCATTTAGCGTGAATGCATGCAGAGCTATCGCATACGCTATAGTAATGATCGGCGATGGCGTATATAGCCCAGTTTAGTACATGCAGACATATGATTTCCCGTTTGTAATCGAATTGGGCCGTATGCAACATACGGCAGTGCGTATACATCGGGAAAGCTCTTCGTTTTCCTAGCGGACGTATGTTTGGTGCATGAGGTATACATCACAAAACTGCACAATCGCTCGCGCTCAGGGAGGTCGCGTTTCGACCACGATTCTGCTTGAGAACTGCGCGCCGCAGCTGTCGCAGCGCTGCATTCAGATGGTGCGTTCATACACTCGATTCGCTGTAAGACGTCGACAGCCGTTTACGCCAGTTCTGGACAGTTTCTTCACTAAATGATGCCTTGCCGATATACCGCTCCTTGCCGTCGCGGGGATGTTTTGATCTTTAACTGAAAACGTGTTTGTTTAGCTGCCAAAGCTAGGCACGCGCCGCCGCGGCCTTATTACACTGTATATATTGCGCAGTGACGTTGTCAGAGCGGACGGTTCGGAAAGACGCGCACACGGAGAAAACAATTAAGCGAGAAGCGAAGTCACCACGCATAGATACATGGTGTACTGCTCGGCAGCCACAAAAATAGAGTACGAGATCTTAATCACCCACTGAGCTTATGAGTTGATGACAAGTCACCGAAAAAATTCAGTTTGTAGCGCAGCCTTCATTCTGCTTCTAACTGGCCCACCCTGCGAGGAAGTCGCCCAAACTCATGATAAATAAATATTTTCGCTCTCTCTCTCTCTAACTGGCCCAAGTTTGTAATGTCGCTTATATATACTATATATACATAATATACTCACGCGGTAACTGTGCTAATAGCGGCAATTAGTTTCTGCTCTCCTCGACACTCTTAAGGTAGCGCAACTGATGTTATTGTAGCTGTAATTAACATGAGGTGAAGAAATCCTTCGCCTAGTGAACTGCGGAAAGCCACTCGGTTGCGAGTTGCCTCACGCATCTGCCGATCTCGGCAACACAAAGAGTAAATAAAAGTAGAAGCACCAAACAAAGACTGATCGCTTTTGGTTACTGCAGCTTTTTCACGAGGATTTACACGTTCAACTCAGTTAATCGGCTGGGCGGACGCTTTCGTTTCGGACGGCCATGATGCCCGTAGAAATCTATCTAACCTTTACGCGCCCTATTGGTCTACGAAAGCTACATGTAAAGTATCTCCAATAAATGACAAGACTCTTATTGGCACTGGAAGGTTGCCTGTAAGAGTCTTACATGACTTTTAAGAGCCCTGTTTCTATTGGGAGGGTGCATATAGACACTCTTGACTGACCTTTAAGAATCTTATTGGTATTGGGAGAGTGCCCGTAAGAATTCCTGACTGAACTTTAAGAATGCTATTGGTATTGGGAGAGTGCCTGTAGGAATCCTTGACTGACCGTTAAGAATCCTATTTGTATCGGGAGAGTGCCTGTAGGAATTCCTGACTGACCGTTAAGAATCCTATTTGTATTGGGAGAGTGCCTGTAGGAATTCCTGACTGACCTTTAAGAATCCTATTGGTACTGGGAGAGTGCCTGTAGGAATTCCTGACTGACCTTTAAGAATCCTATTGGTACTGGGAGAGTGCCTGTAGAAATTCCTGACGGACCTTCAAGAATTCTACAAGTCCATCAAGATAGCCCTGACGGATTTTTTGACCGGGCTCGAGCGGCCGCATTCAGACGGAAGTAAGCATTCCCCTTGCGCGTGTTTTCCGCTCGCCTGCTCCGTTTTCTACGAGGTTGCCGTCGTTGGTTTGGGCTTACAAACAAGCTTGCACTCGGGTCTCGTTTCTCGTTTCTACGCGACAGCGTTTCGTTAACAGCGAAAGACTGAGGCGTCGCGAGTTCATTCGTCAGATAGAGAGCATAGAGTCTCTAGACAGGCTGAATTTTATAAAATTGCCCACGCTGTTGCTGAGGTTACCAATGTCGGCAGGGCGCCCACAAGGCAGTAGTACAATGGAGTGAAGTGAAGGACATCGCTTCTCGGCGTTTTGGCTAAGATGGAGTACCGTGGGATGCGGAGGGTTTGCGCGAGGTGTGGGGATGATGGCCACATGGCCACGGCTTGCGCTACACCCTATTGCAAGCGTTGCGGCCAGTTCGGCCATGAAACAGACGGGTGTGCAGAGGAGTGCAAGCAGTGTGGCGGGAGCCATGGCACAAGAGATTGCTTTCGGAAGAAATCATATGTAGCTGCCGTCCTTGGCGCTCCACCAGCCACCTCAGTTACTATGAGGCCGTCCACTTCGCTGAAGGTGACGACCACTAAATCTACCATGCAGGTGCTTAAACCGCGCGCACAGCGCTCGCCCCCGCTTGCCTCTTCGTCGGAAAGTGAACCGTGCCAGGCCGTTAGCGGTAACTCTTTCTCGAAAGAGTCATCCACCTCTTGTTCGGTTTCCTCGGAGAGCGAATCTCTATCGAAAGAGTCAACAACCGCTCACTCAGTCTCCTCGGAGACTGCACCCTCTGCAGGCTCTGTCTCTGGGGAGGTCGCTTCTGGGGCGGCCTCCTCCGAGGCTGGGCTGCACGAGGGTTCCGATCGCCACCAGTCTAAGCCGGGCACGCCACAAGAGCCCCATTCTGAACATAGTGCTGTATAGGCGCAACAACATAACAATGATTCGCATAGCCAAGCCATGTTCGCGAGTGATTCCAGACCAATTGTAACTAGTGGGCACTATACCATACCCGATGAAGGGGAGGATAAGCCTTCCACAAGTTCAGAGGCTAATTCGGGAGTTCACGATACCAAGGAACCCTCGAAAACCCCTACTGATGATCGGGGTAAGGTGTATAGGCCGAGGCACAGATCTCGCTCACATAGGCGACACAAAGAGGTTACGCAAAGCCCGGATAGGTCTCCCCCCTTGCCCAATGACCATAATATCGCCAATCCGATACGCCGGCCTAAAGACGAGAACAGCAGTGACAGCGATGCAGTTCGCCGCGTGAAATCCAAAAAAGCTCGCAAACATTCGCCTAAGCTGCATGAGCGCTCATCACTAAGTGATGGCGACATGCAGGAATAATTCTTTAGAACTCCCTGCCCCTCATCATTTGCTCACATGTCTACCAACCTATAGTCATGGTTATGGTTGTACATAGCTCGTCTTGCACTAGGTGTGCACCCTCTCGCTTCAGTTGCTTTTACGCTATCAAGGACAAAGCCTCATGAGTGCCTTGAGATTTGCCACCTTCAACGTTAGAGGATTCAGGGACAGACAAAAACAACGTCATGTCCTCGAGTTGGCAAGAGACCTTGGTGTTGATGTCCTCTTCTTACAGGAGACGAACTTTCGCACCCCACTCGAGGTAGCCTCATTCCAACGTGAGCACAATGTCTGTGCTTTCTTTTCATTGACAAACGCGAAGTCGTGTGGAGTAGGCACCATCTTCCTCTCCACAAAATTCCGGGAAAAAGCTCACTGCACATCTGGGGCGAGTGGACGCACGCTTATGACTGACTTGTACATAGACGGGAAAAAATTAGATTTGTGAATATTTATGCGCCAGTAACTAGATCGTTGACCAATCAATTCTTCAAAAACTTACACCCACTGCTTCTGGAGCCCATCCATCATGTCTTGCTTGGAGATTTCAACTGCGTTGTAGATTCTAATAGGGACATCATAGGCCCAGGGCAGGGTGGCTCGATTTATAATGCCAGAGAGCTCATTAACATACTTCGACATCTCCAGCTATCAGATGCGTGGGTCTCTCTTCACCAGGGCCGCTTTGGAGCCACGCGATTCGGCTACCGCACAGAAAGTAGAATTGACCGGGTATATTTACCCGACTTGTTACTGCCCACACTACTTAGGTGCGAAAATATATCCCTCCCAGCTACCCTCAAGGGCAAAACGGATCATTCGCCTGTGGTTGTGACAGTGAGAGGTAGTGCCGGTCGCAACATGACACAGGATAGAAGGCGGCTCGATCCCGCAGTCCTTCAGGATGTCGACTGTATGGAAAACATCAATAACGCACTTAGATCGAGCCTCCAAACCCTCTCAATGATGTCCCCATCCAATTGGGACTCCTTGAAGGAGGCGTGGAAACAAATCCTACAAGATGAGGGGAAGGCGAGACACAGGAGAATTACCAAACAGCTCAACGAGCTCACGCGTCGAATGCAAATAGTAACATGGGCAGACACATTAACATGTTGCACCAAGGAGTACCTTGAGGTTTTAGAGGCAAAACATGAACGACTGGTAAAGAAAAGATTAATTCTTGAGGGTGCAGACCAGGAATATATGAGAATTACGAGCACTGGCACCGCCGTTCTCGAAAATGCGAGGGTGCACATCTCAGAAATTCGACGGCCCGATGGGTCACTCGCGACTAATCCATCCGTCATTGAGTCCGATATTCGTGATCACTCCGTGGACCTCTTTGGTGCCGATGACATCAAGGAACCTCCAGATATTGAATCTCGAATCCGTGAGCTGTGTCGTGTTATATCGCCCCTAGCAGAGGAAGATCTCTCGTGTATTACTGATGACTTAACCATTGACTCAGTCAAAGAAGCCCTGAATGTCAGAAGCACAAAAACAGCGCCCGGTTGTGATGGCCTCACAACCACTTTTTATAGGACCTTCTTTGAGGCACTTGGGGAGGTGTTACTGCAAATGGTTAAAATGGTGATTGGGGAAGGGAAGAAGCCTGCCTCCTTCAGTAGAGGACGCATCACACTCCTGCTGAAGGAGGGAGCTCCCCCGACAGACATAAGATCATGGTGTCCTATAACGTTGTTAAACACTGATTACAAACTTGTTGCCACATTACTGCAAATACGCCTTGCCAAATGGTTACCTTCAATGATCTCCCCGTGCCAATCTTGCGCAGTACCGGGACGATCTATATACACGAATCTCATGATCACCCGTGACGTGTTCGAGTATGCTCAGATGAAGAATGTGCGCGGGGTGTATATATCAGTAGATCAAGAAAAGGCATTCGACCGTGTCAGGCATAAGTACATCTTTTTAATTTTGGAATTACTGAACCTACCCCCTATCTTTATACGCAGCGTTCGGCTCCTCTACGACGACATCACTAGTGAAATTTTAGTGAACGGATCTATTACACCTGCCTTTCCTGTTCGCAGAGGGGTCCGGCAAGGTTGCCCGCTTAGCCCTTCACTGTTCATTCTTCCGCTGGACCCGTTAATTAGAAACATAATTACTGCCCAGCAAATCCGAGGTTTTCCATTGACTGGCCAGGAGGAAATTAGAGTCAGTGCGTACGCTGACGACATCTCTTTGTTTTTAAGAGACGAGCAGAGTTTTCGAACATTTAAAGACATCTTCGCTGAGTATTCGGCTTTATCTGGCGCCCGAATTAACGAGACCAAAAGTAAAGCATTATTATTCGGCTCTTTCCCCTCCAGTGCGATACCCAACATTCCCATAGTCAACTCTGTGAAAGTGTTGGGAATTATCTTCACTAACAAGGGAGTAGCGGACGCCTCATGGCAATTAGCGATCCAAAGGTGCAACGCCGCAATCATCTCCCTTAACCACACATGCCTATCGTTTCGACTGAGAGCTCTAGCAATAACAACAACCGTGTGCGCTTATGCGAATTATATAGCTAGAGTTGGCGTAATGCCCAGAAAAGTAGGCATCCAACTTAACAGACTCATCACCGCCTTTCTCTGGAACAGCAAACCCCCGGCAGTGAAAAGGCACCTGCTACAACTCCCGCTAAAATCAGGGGGACTTGGCTTACCTCATGTACTGAATACCGGTAGGATTCTGGCATTAAAAACAGTCATGTCCCTATACATGATCCCTGAATACATGGGAAAAAATCTAATGGTATATCTGACCAGCACGTTTCAGAAGGCACTTACTGGGAGACGAGAATCTGGTCCACTAGCCGAAAACCCATCAACATATTATAGAGCCGTTCACAACACCAAGAAGATGATTCTTGCGGAATGCCCCAACACAGATATCGTCAGAGACAAGGTGTCCAGCGTTATTCAAAAAATACCATATAGGCAGTTAAGCCAGGATGAACTTCACAAGACATCTGAAAAGAAATGGCGCGATTGGTTCCGTCCTTGGTTACCTCACGAAATTTTGGAGTTTGACTGGAAGCGAAGATGGCAAGTTCTGCCGACACGTGAGCGGCTCTATAAAATGGGCATTGTACCGAGTGCCACATGCCCAAATTGTAGCGCTACGGAATCGATTGAGCGTACCTTGTTTCAATGTCCGCCAGCTAGGATAACCTGGAAACTGGTTAAGCGCACCTTCAAAGTAGATGGCCAAAAAAAGCCTCGGAAAACATAACCATTCGAACACTTGATACTGATTTGCATAATGTTCGTTATTTGGAAAAGGCGTAGTCTGGCGGAAGCCCGGAGGCGCCCAGTCAGGGCTGCCTACCCTGCGATGCAACAATTAAGGCTTTTAGTGTGGAAAACACTCGCAGAGGATCTGGAACTCAACGGGGAGGACGCTTTCCTCCGACGATGGCATACGAGGTTCTTCTATGTTAAAAACGGCACGCTTCACTATCCGATTGTCCCCTATTAGGAGGCGATACTCCTAAACGATCCATGTGACGACCTATGTGATTGTTAAGCTTCATATAAACATTGTATAAAAGTGTATAGAAGACATGTACGGGAATTGTATAAAGTTATACAGATCTGTGATCCATGGGCCGATGCTCCTCAATGATCCATGTGACGACCTATGTCATTGTTAAGCTTCATATAAACATTGTATAAAAGTGTATAGAAGACCTGTACAGGAATTGTATAAAGTTGTACAGATCTGTATCGGCATTGCATGGACTTGTGTACCTTCGCAAGATGCTTGTTCTTGGACACACACAACATGGCACATGTTCTCGCTGGCCTACACACGTAGGACCTAGCCACTGTATAAGGTACACGTGAACTTAGTAGTCCTGTACGCATGTTTTACAGTATGTTTTGCTCAATAAAATTCTCTTTGTGTAGTAGTCTCTTTTTTAATTTTGGAATTACTGAACCTACCCCCTATCTTTATACGCAGCGTTCGGCTCCTCTACGACGACATCACTAGTGAAATTTTAGTGAACGGATCTATTACACCTGCCTTTCCTGTTCGCAGAGGGGTCCGGCAAGGTTGCCCGCTTAACCCTTCACTGTTCATCCTTTCGCTGGACCCGTTAATTAGAAACATAATTACTGCACAGCAAATCCGAGGTTTTCCAATGACTGGCCAGGAGGAAATTAGAGTCAGTGCGTACGCTGACGACATCTTTTTGTTTTTAAGAGACGATCAGAGTTTTCGAACACTTAAAGACATTCTCGCTGAGTATTCGGCTTTATCTTGCGCCCGAATTAACGAGACCAAAAGTAAACCATTATTATTCGGCTCTTTACCCTCCAGTGCGATACCCAACATTCCCATAGTCAACTCTGTGAAAGTGTTGGGAATTATCTTCACTAACAAGGGAGTAGCGGACGCCTCATGGCAATTAGCGATCCAAAGGTCCAACGCCGCAATCATCTCCCTTAACCAAAGATGCCTATCGTTTCGACTAAGAGCTCTAGCAATAACAACAACCGTGTGCGCTTATGCGAATTATATAGCTAGAGTTGGCGTAATGCCCAGAAAAGTAGGCATCCAACTTAACCAACTCATAACCGCCTTTCTCTGGAATAGCAAACCCCCGGCAGTGAAAAGGCACCTGCTACAACTCCCGCTAAAATCAGGGGGACTTGGCTTACCTCATGTAATGAATACCGGTAGGATTCTGGCATTAAAAACAGTCATGTCCCTATACATGATCCCTGAATACATGGGAAAAAATTTAATGGTATATCTGACCAGCACGTTTCAGAAGGCACTTACTGGGAAACGAGAATCTGGTCCTCTAGCCGAAAACCCATCACCATATTATAGAGCCGCTTATAACACCATGAAGATGATTCTTGCGGAATGCCCCAACACAGATATCGTCCAAGACAAGGTTTCCAGCATTATTCAAAACATAACATATAAGCAGTTAAGCCAGGATGAACTTCAGAAGACATCTGAAAAGAAATGGCGCGATTGGTTCCGTCCTTGGTTACCTCACGAAATTTTAGAGTTTGACTGGAAGCGAAGATGGCAAGTTCTGCCGACACGTGAGCGGCTCTATAAAATGGGCACTGTACCGAGTGCTGCATGCCCGAATTGTAGCGCTACTGAATCGATTGAGCATACGTTGTTTCAATGTCCGCCAGCTAGGATAACCTGGAAACTGGTTAAGCGCACTTTCAAAGTAGATGGCCAAAAAAAGCCTCGGAAAACATACGGACCATTCGAACACTTGATACTGATTTGCACAATGTTCGTTATTTGGAAAAGGTGTAGTCTGGCAGAAGCCCGGAGGCGACCTGTCAGGGCTGCCTACCCTGCGATGCAACAATTAAGGCTTTTAGTGTGGAAAACACTCGCAGAGGATCTGGAACTCAACGGGTAGGACGCTTTCCTCCGACGATGGCATACGAGGTTCTATGTTAAAAACGGCACGCTTCACTATCCGATTGTCCCCTATTAGGGGCCGATACTCCTCAACGTTCCATGTGACGACCTATGTGATTGTAAAGCTTCATATAAACATTGTATAAAAGTGTATAGAAGGCCTGTACAGGAATTGTATAAAGTTGTACAGACCTGTATAGGAATTGTATGGACTTGTGTACCTTCGCAAGATGCTAGTTCTTGGACACACACAACTTGGCATATGTACTCACTGGCCTACACACGTAGGAACTAGCCACTGTATACGGTACACGTAAACTTAGTAGTCCTGTACGCATGTTTTACAGTACGTTTTGCTCAATAAAATTCCCTTTGTGTAGTATCTGTTCTTATCAGCTTAATATCTGATACGGGTTCTATGTGGACCCACGATATTAAACCTATTTTTGGAAGTTGGCGGAGTGCTTGAAGCCTGCTTCACCTCCGCCGCAGGTCGGCCCGGTATTGCAATACCTCCGGGATCGGCCACCGCTCACTTAGGTGAGACTTCATTCAATCAAAATGAAGAACAGAAGCTCGAAGCGAGCACTGACATCACACGCACCATTCCTATACCATACGCAACGATGCCGGTTCGCGGACCACGAGAGTAATTAAACGGCCACTCCACCTGTGTGTAGCGTCGCACTTCTTGCCGCGCAAATGGGACAGCCGCACCAGCAAATTTCTAATTACGGCCTTCGATAAAAATAAATGACAGCAAAAGAAAGAACCAGGAGGGAGAATCGGCAAATTATATGCCTAAGAAATAGAATTGTTATTAATCCGATGTTTCTGTCTGCTGTAATGAGCCACTATAGGACGGGGAGGGAGGGGAGGGGTGTATGATTAGCCGTAGGTTCGGCAACCAATGTGAATCCCGCTCAAAGCCAACACTGGATTTTTGAGTTCACTATTGCTTGGATCCGTGAACCACAGCGCCAACGCAAGCTCGCCCTGCCAAAATCCGCTGCCCTAGTGGAAGAAAGATTCCCTATGAAAGAAAAATAGAGTGCCCGATTTCTGGCAACTACTGTGCAGCCTTTGTGTGCACATTTTCGCAGCAGTGGGAGCGAACGCCTCGAAAACAAACTTGTCGTGTGGCCAAGTCTTGCGAAATATATTCAAGGGTTCAAAGGTGCTCCAGCTTTCCAACCTGTATGTTATGAAGACCTGTTGCTACCTTTTCATCATCCTCCTCCTGGCTACGCCCACTGCAGGGCAAAGGCCTCTCCCATAATTATCCAAGTACCCCGGTCACGTGCTAATTGTCGCCATGTAGTGCCTGCACATTTCCTAATCTAATCTGCCCTCCCAACTTTCTGCCACCCCCTGCTGCGCTTCCCTTCTCTTGGAATTGAGTCCGTAACACTTAATGACTATCCTCCCCCCACATTGCATGCCCATTTCTTTTTTTCATGGTTTAAATTAAGGTGTCATTAACTCGCGTTTGTTCGCTCGCCCCTCAATCTGCTCTATTCCTATCCCTCGTGACGCTACACCCATCGTCTTTCTTGCCAAAGCTCGTTGCGTCGCCCTCAGTTACCCTTCGGTAACCCTTAAAGCTTTCCGTTCTCGTACTGAAATTCAAGATGAAGCAAGCATTTCCCCTTTTGCTCTACGCGAGGTTTCTGTCCTCGATGAGCTCGCCTTAGGACACCTGCGTTACCGTTTGACAGATGTACCGCCCCGGAATTCGTCTTTTCCCCGAAAAGAAAACAAACTAAAGAAAAGTGGGGAGACCCGTACCTACTTAAAGCAATAACGGGTTTAAAGCCAATTAAATATAAAAAATGAGGGGTGGTAACCCAAAGGACGAATTGAAGGTAAAAGCCAATTGAAAAAAGAAAGAGAGGGCACGGTAACTGCAGGTGTCCCAATGTTCCTTCGGCGAGGACAGAAAACCGCGCATAAAGCGTTTATTCAAGTAATGGAGAAGGTGACTCGATGATGAGATGACAGAGACCAGGTGCCCGATGTGGGTATGGCCTGGGTCGGCCTGGGACTTCCGAAAGCTGGAAAGACTGGATGCCTGTGCTGAAGAACACTGTAAAACTTGAAAATTGAATGAGTGGTCACTCTACTGGTCCAATATGGATGGACCAGTAGAATGTACGTTGGCGATGAAAGGATAATTAATGAGACAACTCAGAATAGGAAGAAATTGTAGTTGGATAGAAATGGTTGTTCCCAAGAGAAGAACAATGTGGCGTGCTGAATGGGCCACTGAGATATGACTGTCCTTCATTGTGGGCAACTGTCCCCTCCCATCCACGCACGGACCAGCTGGGAAGCAGTCCCAGTCAAACTCCCCGCCTGACACTGTCCTCGGAACAGGTCGCGCAGGCCCGACCGGCACCGCCCCGAAGGGAGACCGGGGGCCCATCGCTTGGCGCTAGAAGCGTGGACAACTCAATGGTCCGCTTCCCGCTCCACCGAGTAAGTAAAGAAACGATGAGAGTAGTGGTATTTCACTGGCGGCCACGAGGACCCCGCAGAAACGAGGCCGTATCCCGTGACCTCCCACTTATGCTACACCTCTCATGTCTCTTCACAGAGTCAGACTAGAGTCAAGCTCAACAGGGTCTTCTTTCCCCGCTGATTTTGCCAAGCCCGTTCCCTTGGCTGTGGTTTCGCTAGATAGTAGATAGGGACAGTGGGAATCTCGTTAATCCATTCATGCGCGTCACTAATTAGATGAGGCATTTGGCTAGAAACGACTTTTATTCATTTTCCCCTCTGAGATGGTGAAGGGGTAGCATCCGTCCGCCGGTAGGCAAATCGTGGCAAAAAGCCAACGTCACTTGGGGCTGCAGGGATCCTGAAGCCAGCATTTTTTTTTCTTGGAACCTTGGTGTGGAGCCAGTAAACCGGACGGACGGCACGAACAGCCGCTTTAGCAGGACATACTAGAAAAGCAAAAACATTTAAACAAGAAAAGACAAAAGGCACCAAAAAGAGAAGCATGCAAAAAAAATTTTTAATAGACAACGCTCAAGCGGCTTAAAGGGCTGGGGTCGACTTCCACGCTGTATTTAGCTGGAAGCCTCTGTATACATGTTAATATCCAAGGTATTTCCCCAGTTGGGCCATAAAATTGGCCAGAAAATAATGCAGCATTGTACTGCAAGAATAATAAAGATAAAAGCGATAAAAGAATAATAAGGGTAAAGATAAAAGGCGATAAAAAGAAAAAGAGAGATAAAAGCGTTAAGAGGAATATAGAATACATGTATAAAGATAAAACACATAAAATTATGGCGTGAAAATGGAATGACATGAAAAAAAGCATGGAGTGGAGATGTACGATTATGGATGATCAGGTGCAAGCACGTAAACGGGCTGCCAACTCCCCGATCATCAAACGACGACTTGTTTTGAAAACCGGTTAAGGCAGATTAAACTGCCTACCAGTGTTCTGGCTGCTAACCAAGCCAGTTCCCCTTCCCGTAGACCAATTTCCTTGGCAGCCCGTTTGGTGCTTGGACAAATTAAACCACGTGCACCGAACGCCAGGCCCAGGACCTTAAACTCCTTCTGAGGCTGACGCTCTCGAAAAAGTGACACAAGGGGCAAATATTTGCGCCTCTTGTTGGTGCACATGGCCTCAAGGGTGTCAGTCCTGGCATCCCAAGCAATCGCCACATCCAATATGAATGTTTTATCCTTGAGGTCAACCACGATGTCAGGCCGGAGCCTGACACCGTCATGCGCCACAAGGAGACGTTCACTTGAGATGTCAGCATCTGGATGACGTGCCTGAAGTTTGTTAGTTATGGCTTTCGCAATGAAGTTATGCCGTGAACAACGCGGCTAGTGGACGGCCTCACACACCTGGAGGATATGATAGGTTGTTTCTTGAGCCTTATGGCATCGTCTGCATAGTTTTGCCGAATCATCACTACTATGCCGATTAGAGAGTGTCCGCGTAGGGAATAGGTTAGACCTCAGTCGAAGGGCCTTAATGCGGTCCCCGTCACTCATCAACTTTATATTCGGATTGAGCCACCTGTTCCCGATTGGATCACTCTCAAAAGAAAAAAGGCTTTTGTTCGTGTATTTTTTCTTGACATCCTCCAAGTGCGATTTTCGGGCTGTACGCAATGCCCTATCCAGAGACGCAGACTCGACGATCCCCGACGGCACGCCCACCTTCTCCTCTAGCTGCTGCCGGAAACCGCCAAGCGCGCCATCCAGAACGGCATCCACGATCGGAGAACCTAGACGCTGGAGCCTCGCGAAGGACTTGACTTGTGATTCGGCCGATACGCGAGAGAGCTCCAAAACGCCCAGGCCACCTACTGGATGCGGGGCATGAACCATGAAGTCTGGAAATGATGCCGGCAGGTGCAAAATTTGCTTGATCGCCTGCCGGACAGACCTATCAATGTTTGCAGAGATAGGTAGAACTGAGAGGGAGCTCGACGTGGCATATAACAATTTCGGGACCAATAAGGTCGAAATGCAATGTAATTTCTGGAAAGGCTTCAATTTAGCCGAATTAATGAATGCCAATTCTTTCTCGATTAGTGTAATTGAAGCCTTCGGAGGTTTATTAACAAAGAGGTCGAGACCCAGATACCTGATAGGTTCATTTCGGCTCTTGGGGCTGACCACGGCATCCCCCAGATGAAGCTGGGGAAGGCTGTAGTCGAACCACTTGAGCCGATGGGCCTCGTACCTCCACCCAAAATACTGGGTTTTATTAGGGTTTAAAGCCAATCCAATCTTTTTGAAGTGTTGTAAAGCCACGTCGAGGTTCCTCGCCAGTTCTTCGTAGCTAGAAGCCGTTAGAATTAGGTCGTCGGCATAGGCAAGGGCCGACACAGTCTCGCCCTCCACTTTATATCCGCATCCGGACGAGTTGAGGCTGTGCAGAAGGGGATCAAGGGCCAGATTAAACAAGAACGGCGACAGGGGATCACCCTGTTTGATCCCCCTCTGCACGAACACTCTGATCCCGTCGGACCTGCCTCGGTAAGAAAATGTAGTGGATTGACCGTAATATTGGTCAGCGATCGACAGTACGTAGTCATCATGCGCCCCTCCCTCTCGCAAGGAAGAGAGAAGCGCATGATGACTGACGGAGTCGAAAGCCTTACGAAGGTCAAGCGAGGCAGCATAAAAGTGGCGATTGAAGCGTTTAGCGTGCTTCATCAATCCTTGCAACAGCAGAAGGTTTGACTGTGCCGACCGACCGCTGGAGAAGCCACTCTGCAATGGGTGAAATTTATAAGATTCTTGCAATCTGGCCAGAAGCACGCGGGAGTACAAACGTAGTAATGCAGATGAAATTGTGATTGGCCTGAGTTCTGACGCAGAGGACGCATCGGGTGATTTGGGTATAAAAACTGTGCGCGATATTCGGAGCTCATCGGGGAAATCGTGGTTAGTGAGCCAATTAGACATTATTAAAGCTAGGACCTCCGACGGAATCTTTTGTAGTTCGCGCACCGGAATTCCGTCGGGGCCAGGGGCCGACGAAGCAACCATACCTTTGAGTGCCAGAGCCAGCTCCTCTGCTGAGACTCTAGGACAGCTCCGAGGTAGTCCGCCCTTCACACCGACTTCCTCAACGCCAGGAGACTCGCAGGAGAAAATTTCATCAAAGGTGTCATGTATATCTTCCATAGTTACAGGTTGCAGAGTGCCGGCGCCAGAGATTAGTTCTTCCAGAAGAACTTTTGGGCCCAAGGCATAAAGGCGCTGATGTTCAGCGTACAGTCGCCGTTTAAATGAGCGCGCACTCTCGTTCGGGCGCCTCAGTACCTTAGCATTTAAGTCGTCTAGCCTCCCACCCCGCCTCCGGCCGCGTCGAATTTTTACTCCAAAGTACTCATAAATTGAGCGAAGATCTGTCATTGTAAGAGGGGAATTGACAAGATTCACTGCTAGGCCACGGTCATCGACGCCATAAGACAAGAGTAAGTGCTCGACCTCATCGGTCGAGAGGCTCTGGCCGTCAGAGAGCACATTATCATTGCTGGAGTCACTCTGTCCGGCATCGTGCACAGTAGACCCCAACGGCGCTGGAGTGACAGCCCGTGCTGACTCCTCGGCCAGAATCTCCCGATACCTAGTTTGCCGCCGCAGGCACTTTATGGCGTCAAGAGAACGGGTAGTATATATTGCGGCCAGAGCCGCGTTAACAAGGCGCTCGCCGGGCGGCAACCCCGCTTCAGCCTGGGCGAGAATACGGATTTGCTGCTCGGTCCAGGGTTGATATGCGCTTGCAGTAGGAACTGCATGGGACCGCGACCTTCTTATAGGTTCCGCCCGATCGCTGGGGCTGGCACTCTCGGGAGATGAGCCAACTGGAACCTGAGGCCCATTGGAGAAATCTCTAGTGTCATTGCTGGTGGGGACATCTTGTGGCAGCGCGTCCGGATCCACCCGATCCCCCTCAGCAGGCTGTGGCAAGCAAAGAGTTTCGTCACCATGCGGCAGGCTGTCAGCCGTTCCTTCTCCGTCCTCCTGTTCCTGAACTTCTTGAGCTTCATAGAAGCGATCCTCTCCATCAGGTGCCACGAAAACACCTCCCCCCATGAAGCCGGTTTGGGGATCTGGTGAGGCGGGCGACGTTGGCCGGGGCCTAAGTCCACTGCACTCTAGCGCGTCCCTCCCGGCAGAGGGCGGCGAGTGCGCTGTAGTAGCACCGTACCCCGGCGACGTACGGCCAGACCCACCACTCGTCCCAGTGGGTGGTGACTGGGGAACCCCCTGGCGATCAGCTAAGTCCACCTCTTTGGTTTCGCCCCCTGGTGGCACCCCAGCATCGCTGGCAGGGGAAACAGTTTGGCCCTTAGCTCCGCCGTTGTCACTGGGTAGCTGCCCAGGGGTGGGTGGCGGCGCTTCCCTGCCCAAAGAGGAGGAGGATGACGAGGAGGAGGAAAATAATGGCAAACGAGCGTGTAAAGAAGTTTTAAGCTTGCAAGTTTGCCTGCCGTGAGAGGCTAAGCCAGCATGACTGCTTGGAGGTTGAGGGGGGTCGGATTTCTCTTTCAACGTGCCTTGGGAATTGTCCGCCGAATGCTTTGCCCTCAATTGTTTTTCGATTTCTCCATACTGGGCCGAGAAAAGAAGGGCGTCTATCTCCGCGGCAGTCCTCCCAGCGATCCAGAAACTAATGGCATAGCCTGTAGCGCCAGCGCCCAGCTTAAGCCAAACAGAGGCCACTTTGTGCAGCTCCGAGGGGCTCCAGTGCCGAGCAGAGGCATTAGCCCGAAGAGCGCCATCGCCAATAGCTGCCCGAGTAGTCCTAGTGCGACCAGGAGGGATAGTTGTAGTACTCGTGGCGTCAGCACGACCGGTGGCACTTTTGTTGGCCAATGCCCCCCTTCAACCTCCGCAATGGAGGGGGTCTTTTTTCTACACTTAGAAAAATGCGCGGAGGCCGAGTGGGAGGTTATATAAGTGGCCCGGGAGCAGGAAGAACACATCCAGCGAACCATAACGCCATGCTTTTTCTTATAGTGTACCTCAAGGGCCACTCTAGAAGACAATAGCATAAGACACCGACTACACTCGTTTTTGGGTGCAGGGTATGCTAGAGTAATATCATTAACACTGGTATTAGAGCCAGGATCAGCTTGCAGTCTCGAGGTGGATAATTGCGCTCCTGTTTTGTCCAAGGAGACCTCGTTACTGCTGTCAACTTGACTAGAGGTCTCGGCTGCAGAACTCCCTCTACTAGAACAGTGCCAGCGATGTGCCGCAACGCTTCGCGAGCTCCGAAAAACGCATGCACACACCGAACACTTCCAGTTAATAATAAGGCCGTGCTTCTGCTCATAGTGGCGCTCCAGAGATACCAGCCGACGATCCGAGTACAAACATAAATGACACTTTATATTTTCCAAGGGATAGACAAGAAAGTGAACGTTGCTGGCCATAACCAAAAATTGGGGACCTGTTACGAAACAGAGGCTTCCAAAACAAACAAACAGCGCCCCCGTGCCATACATCAAAGCCCAGCCGTAGAGCCCAGTCCAGAAAGGAAACTAAAGAAATGAAGGGAAGAAAAAAAAGGAGGAGATACCGAGCTGCAAGATTCGAACCCACGACCAGTGGATTAGCGATAGCACAGTCAGGTAATCGCATACGTCCGTAGGCGCTTTGCGAGCGTGTAAAAAGCGTCTAGTGAAGTTCACTGTACAGGACAAGAGCTGGAAATGTCCGCGATACCGATACGTAGGGACAGTGATTTAATTAATGCAACTTAGCTTGTTACATGAGTAGTGCTAAAGTTTAAATACGCATCTAAACCGCGATACGTAGGACGACTATGTTCTGACGGTTACTTAGAGAATGGGATTGTTAGCACCGCTGGCCACTAACGCAAAGCTGGAACCTCTGGGCACACAGTCATGAACCGCGCGCGCTCAGATCGCTTTTAAGCGACCGCGGACTTAATACTTTTTACAAATAAATATCTGTGACACAGATAGATAATGTAAATAAGCGTTGTTGCAACGCCGTGACCATTCCAAATGTAAACAGCAGCCGCGCTGAACAAGAACTTTATGTAAACAAGAAACCTATACCTAACTATTGCATATACGCCACTCCATTCGCGCACGCAACTACCGCCTCAAGTGCCCCAACAACTATCACACTGTCATACGGCTATTAATTAAAAAAAATAAAGAAAACAAATTACAATTAATTAAAAAATACAAAAAAAGGAAAAAGGAAAAACATTGGACTGGGCCGCCGCCTCACCAACACTGCAAGCAAGCACGGCACGGGGACGCGGACCACACCTCAGCTTCTCATGGTGCCCGGAGGGCCAGAACCATCTCGCCAACCGAAGCAGTCGCGCTGTACTGAACTGGGCTGCAGGCCAACGCCCCCTTAAGTAGCGTGCAGCTCGCGGCTGGCAACGCTGCAAGCAATCACGGCACGGGGACGCGGACCACAGCTCAGCCTCTCATGGTGCCCGGAGGGCCAGAACGATCTCGCCTACCGAAGCAGTCGCGCTGTACTGAACTGGGCTGCAGGCCAACGCCCCCTTAAGTAGCGTGCAGCTCGCGGCTGGCAACGCTGCAAGCAAGCACGGCACGGGGACGCGGACCACAGCTCAGCTTCTCATGGTGCCCGGAGGGCCAGAACAATCTCGCCAACCGAAGCAGTCGCGCTGTACTGATTGTCATAGTTTGTCATTGTCATACTGACTGTTGTCGCTGTACTGATCGTTGCACAGAGAGAGCCATAGTTTTCCCCCGCGTTTTCCCAATTTCTTCACGTTGACATTGAGAGCACTGGGCAGAAATCACATTGCATCAGCACCGTCAACGGCCCTCGCAATGCTTTGTTTTAATTAGACAGTCGGATTCCCCCGGTCCGTGGCAGTTCTGAGTTGGCTGTTTTCTGCCGGCCGAAGCAAGAACTTCAGGCGCGAAGCCCACGGAAAATGCACAGCTGTGGCTTTCCACAGGAAGGTCCCGACGCTGGTCCGGGCTCGGCCGCGCCGCTTTTTACGGCGGCGAGCCTCGCCTAGTCCCGGTGCAGTGCCGTTCCTGCTTCTGGACCCCAGCCCGACCGGCTCAGCCCTCAGAGCCAATCCTTTTCCCAAGGTTACGGATCCGTTTTGCCGACTTCCCTTACCTACATTGGTCTATCGACTAGAGGCTGTTCACCTTGGAGACCTGCTGCGGATGTGGGTACGGTCCGGCACGAAAATCACACTCCCTCACTCGGATTTTCAAGGGCCGACAGGAGCGCACCGGACAGCGCAAGAGCCGCACTGCGCTACGGAGCCACCGTCCCTATCTCGGGGTGAACCCATTCCAGGGACTCGATCTCCTTACAGAGAAAAGAAAACTCTTCCCGGGGCTCCCATCGGCGTCTCCGAGCTGGTTTGCATTGCCGCACTGGGTCCCGAAGGACCGATCTCCGTAGCCGGGTTCGGGACTGTTAACCCGATTCCCTTTTGGTTGCAGCGAGTCTGAAAGGCTGGCGGCTGCCGGTCGCTTCCTGCGGCGAGTATGGAGCAACGACCCGACTTTCTTGCTGCCCAAGTACTAAAGGAACGGTGTGGCGCCCGGTCGGTCATGGAACTGGCGGTATGAAGATGCGGCTGCCAAGTACGGAAGGAACTGTGGCTGCACTGAGCTGCACAAACGCGCCCGCTTCTGAAAGGATTTCTCCTTTCCCTAAGGACCGACTGACCCATGTTCAACTGCTGTTCACATGGAACCCTTCTCCACTTTAGTCCTCAAGGTTCTCACTTGAGTATTTGCTACTACCACCAAGATCTGCACCAGCGGCGGCTCCAGGCGGGCTTACGCCCGACACCTTCAACGCCCACCACTGCGGCCCTCCTACTCGTCGCGGCTTAGCACCCCCACATTTCGTGCTTTTCTGCCGGCGACGGCCGGGTAAAGGCGCGACGCTAGAGCGCCATCCATTTTCGGGCCTAGTTACTTCGGCAGGTGAGTTGTTACACACTCCTTAGCGGATTCCGACTTCCATGGCCACCGTCCTGCTGTCTTAACCAACCAACACCCTTCATGGGTTCTCATGAGCGTCCCGACTCGGGCGCCTTACCCCGGCGTTTGGTTCATCCCACAGCGCCAGTTCTGCTTACCAAAAGTGGCCCACTTGGCACTCCCATCGCAGCGGGAGGCCTCAACCCAGAAGGCCTCCCGTACACCCATTGAAAGTTTGAGAATAGGTTGAGGACGTTTCGACCCCAATGCCTCTAATCATTCGCTTTACCAGGCGTGACTGCTCTCCCATCGATTGCCAGCTATCCTGAGGGAAACTTCGGAGGGAACCAGCTACTAGATGGTTCGATTGGTCTTTCGCCCGTATACCCAGGTCGGACGATCGATTTGCACGTCAGAATCGCTTCGGACCTCCACCAGAGTTTCCTCTGGCCTCGTCCTGCCCGGGCATAGTTCACCATCTTTCGGGTGCCAACGTGTGCGCTCTCGCTCCGCCCCGGCGACGAGTGAGCGCCTGGGACGGGCCGTTGCTGCTCCCTTTTTCGGACCCCTGTGCGGTCCGGGATCGCAACGCAGCCCGCAAGGGGCCTTCATGTTTCATTGCGCCATTGGGTTTCGAGAGACCCATTGACTCGCGCACATGTTAGACTCCTTGGTCCGTGTTTCAAGACGGGTCGGGTGGGTTACCGACCTACTCGCCGCAAACCACGATAGCGCCTCCGCGGGAGAATCGCCCCGCTCGCAGCGGCTTCTCGCCGGCCAACCCGCCGCCACGGGACCAACCCGGACGACTGGAGACGACAAGCTTGCCCAGCGGGTTCTCCGCTCCGTTTCCGGAGGGCGTCATCGTTCGGGCCTCCCGACAGCCGGGAGAAGCCCATGGGGCCTGGACGGGGTGACGAACTTCTCGTGCACGGCGAGGTATAACTCGCGCGAGCCGTCCCCGAAGGGACGGGCAGGTCACCTCCATAGCCGGACTCAAAGTCGTACTTTTCCCATTGACCCGCGTCCGTCGCGGCGTTCTACCGGCGGTGGGAAGTGCGCACCCTGGAGACCGCGTCTGCGTGCCAGCAGCCGGAACAGCCCCCCGAAGGGGGCCGTTTACCCGACGCCGCCGGATCCGCGGTCTTCCGGAGACTGAATCCCACCGCTTCGAGCTTCGAGGGTCCACCCCTTTTACTCTAAGCGGTTTCACGTACTCTTGAACTCTCTCTACAAAGTTCTTTTCAACTTTCCCTCACGGTACTTGTGAACTATCGGTCTCTCGGTCGTACAGTATTCAGTACATTCAGTACAGTACAGTAATTCAGTACAGTACAACCAGGGTTTCAGGCACGTGGCGCCTCCTTGTGTGTGGTTTCGAAGAGCGCCTTTCGGCGTGTGCTCTTTCGGCGTGCGTACTCGCGCAGCTCTCGAAAACCACTCGGCCACTGCCAGGGAGGGGTTTCTGCGCCGGAGCCACAAGTCTACTTGAGGCGGAAGACGAAGCCAGCAAGTGCTTGGCCGCAAGTGCGTTCGAATCCGGGACTACGGTCCCTCGTCTGTCCGTACTTTTCCTCTTTCGACGTGCGGCGCCTTCCCAAAGCGCACAAGTCCGCTAACCGCAGAACGCTTCCGACGTAGCAAAGCCGCGTTTCCTTCGGTACTTCACAGCAACGCCGCCTTTCCCTCGGCGGCGGGCAAATAGCCTGCAGACGTCGTCGCATTGAACCGCGATCTCGGACACCTCGCGCGTCACGAGCAGGAGCCGACCGGCAGCCGCCGGCCCTTTCGGGCTCGGCGGCATTTGCCGCGGAGGACGGGAGAGCGCTTTAGGCCACGGTTCCTTCCGTACTTGGCAGCCGCACCCTCATACCGCCAGTTCCATGACCGACCGAGCGCCACACCGTTCCTTTAGTACTTGGGCAGCAACAAAGTCGGGTCGTTACTCCATACTCGCCGCAGGAAGTGACCGGCAGCCGCCAGCCTTTTCTGACTCGGCAGCGTTTGCCGCGGAGGACGGGAGAGCGCTCGCACCACGGTTCCGTGTGTACTAAGCGGCAGCAGCTCTCGACCGTCAGTTCCTTGACCGACCGCACGCTTCGCCGTTCCCTTCGTACTGGGCAAAGCAGCAGGTCGGGTCGTCTACTCCCCTTCCGCGCAAGAGCGCCGAGGCGGACAGAAAGCCCACCCATTGTGCGTTATGCCGTTTATACCCGCGGGCGCGGCCAAGCCAACCGTCCATGGTTGCAGCCTGCGTCCACGGGGTGCAACAAATTTGGCACAGGGCGCCCCTCAAAATTCAGGCAGTCCCCGCCATGTTCGGGTATAGCCGTCCCCGCGTCCAAGCGGGGCCCGCGGCGGAAAGCGTCGGGCGCAGCGAGCTGCTTCACCCACACGGGGTTGAAACAATGGCGCTCGTCACCCTTCACAATCCGGTAATGATCCTTCCGCAGGTTCACCTACGGAAACCTTGTTACGACTTTTACTTCCTCTAAATGATCAAGTTTGGTAATCTTTCCAACAGACCGGCGCAACCGAAAGGCCGCGCCGGACATCGGTCCGAAGACCTCACTAAATCATTTAATCGGTAGTAGCGACGGGCGGTGTGTACAAAGGGCAGGGACGTAATCAACGCGAGCTTATGACTCGCGCTTACTGGGAATTCCTCGTTCAGGGGGAACAATTGCAAGCCCCTATCCCAATCACGAAAGAAGTTCCGCGGGTTACCCAGTCTTTTCAGACAGGGATAAAGACACGCTGCTTCCTTCAGTGTAGCGCGCGTGCGGCCCCGGACATCTAAGGGCATCACAGACCTGTTATTGCTATGTTTCGTGCGGCTAGGAGCCGCTTGTCCCTCTAAGAATGTTGCAAGGTGCTGGGAACCCCGCACCTATTTAATAGGCTAGAGTGTCGTTCGTTATCGGAATTAACCAGACAAATCGCTCCACCAACTAAGAACGGCCATGCACCACCATCCACCGAATCAAGAAAGAGCTCTCAATCTATCAATCCTCCCAGTGTCCGGACCGGGTAAGTTTTCCCGTGTTGAGTCAAATTAAGCCGCAGGCTCCACTCCTGGTGGTGCCCTTCCGTCAATTCCTTTAAGTTTCAGCTTTGGAACCATACTTCCTCCGGAACCCAAACACTTTGGTTTCCCGGAAGCTGCCCGCCGAGTCATTTGAGTAACTCAGGCGGATCACTGGTTGGCATCGTTTATGGTCAGAACTAGGGCGGTGTCTGATCGCCTTCGAACCTCTGACTTTCGTTCTTGATCAAAGAAAACATTCTTGGCAAATGCTTTCGCAGTAGTTCGTCTTGCGACGGTCCAAGAATTGTACCTCTAGCGCCGCAATACGAATGCCCCCGTCTGTCCCTCTTAATCATTACCTCGTATTCCAAAAACCAACAGAACAGAAACGAGGTCTTGTTCTATTATTCCATGCAAGTTTATTCAGGCGACTCGCCTGCGTTGAGCACTCCAATTTTTTCAAAGTAAAAGCACCGGCCTTCTCGAAGCACACAATGAAGTGCACCAAGGAAGGACCGGCATGATGTTCAGTCCGAGCCGTCGCATCAGGTAGATGCACTACTCGTCTGGAACTGAGATCCAACTACGAGCTTTTTAACCGCAGCAGCTTTAGTATACGCTATTGGAGCTGGAATTACCGCGGCTGCTGGCACCAGACTTGCCCTCCAATTGATCCTCGTTAAAGGATTTAGAGTGTACTCATTTCAATTACGGGGCCTCAAAAGAGTCCCGTATTGTTATTTTTCGTCACTACCTCCACGTGCCGGGAGTGGGTAATTTGCGCGCCTGCTGCCTTCCTTGGATGTGGTAGCCGTTTCTCAGGCTCCCTCTCCGGAATCGAACCCTGATTCTCCGTTACCCGTAACAACCATGGTAAGCAAGTAATCTACCATCGAAAGTTGATAAGGCAGACACTTGAAAGAAACGTCACCGGCTCGTGGCCATGCGATCAGCACAAAGTTATCCAGAGTCACCACACAATACGGGCCGAAACCCGATCGATCTTGGTCTAATAAAAGCACCCGTCGCCCAAAGGGCTTCAGGCTCACTGCATGTATTAGCTCTAGAATTGGCACAGTTATCCAAGTAGGAAGAAACGATCTAAGGAACCATAACTGATTTAATGAGCCATTCGCGGTTTCGCCTTATTTCGGCATGTACTTAGACATGCATGGCTTAATCTTTGAGACAAGCATATGATTACTGGCAGGATCAACCAGGTAATCGTTCAACTGCGCGTCCAGCCTTTCAAGCAGGCCGGACGCCGTTTTTGCGGTGCCGAGGCCACCTTCAGGCGCCCCAACACGCTTCGTTCTCGCAAAGTGTAGCACTTTGCACAGTCCGAGACGACGGCGTTCGAGCTCGCTACGGCGCCCTCCCCGCAGGGCCGGGTACGCCACGCGGCAAGAAGCACGCAACATTCTCGATAGACTGGTTGTGTCAACTCGATCGCGGCTTGCGGTTTCTCTCGAGCCCGCAGCACTGGTGGACCGACCGACACTTGCAACGTAGCCGAGACGGCAAAGCCGCCAGGCGACGGGTCACGCCCGCGCCTTCGGCGCTTTCGTATTTGACTCGTCCGAGGACGATGGGGAACACACCTCGATATCGTGGAAAAAGCGTCGTCCGACAACCAGCCCCTAACGCATCAAGCGGATGAGGTTGCAGACGTCCGCTGTGGGATCCACGGGAGCGATACCGGGGATACGCTTGACGAGCACGAAGCCCCGCCGCACATCAAACACCCAGGTCGCTTTGGGGGCGACTGCTCTCTGGGACCCCCATATAATAGCAGCGATAAGTACCCAAACCTCCATGGGGCCGTACTCGTGCCACTTTCGACGAGCGTTTGGCGGAAATCGTGCCGCCTCGTAACGCCGCGAGCAAGATTGAAAGCTTACGTCGGCAGCACCATGCCGAAGTCGTGAAACTGCAGCGCATCCATCGAATGCGCGAACGGCAATTTATCCCGAAGGGCCAGTGCCGTTTCCTGAACGATCGCCTTTCGGTCCCCCTAAGGGGCGGCCCCCGGCCGATCGATTCGAGGAAAGCTAGCCAGGCCCCTTCGCCATTTCCGAGCACGAGTGCGACCAGCGCGGGCGGCGTGCTCGACGCCCCGGCTGACATCGTTTCGGACTGTGTCTCTTCGAGCGCTCGCGCCAACGTCGCGGGGCCGACGACGACGCCCACCCGGTTCTCTCCCGGTTCCCGGCGTGCTATAGTGCAGCCCTCTGAATGGTGACGCCGACTCAGTAGTGGCCGTGCAGCGGCTTGTACGCCAAAGTTGCGTGAAAGGCGTCGAGCTCCCGCCGGCCCGGCTCACGTGGTTTCGGACTTCTGTCGCTTCGAGCGCTCGCGTAGCCGTGCCTGGGCACGATTCTCGACTCCGCAGCAGTGCGCGGAAACGACTACGAAGACGCGCAAGCCGAAAATCGCACTGCGGTACAATGTCAGCCGGGACCGTATGGCCCCTTATAATAGCAGCGATAAGTGGCCAGACCTCCATGGGGCCGTACTCGTTTGACGAGGCGGCGAACTGCGCCGAGCCGAGCGCCAATATTTCGCTTTGGCGCGGCTGATACGAGCTCTCGCGATCGCCGCGGTACCGCCGCTCACCGATTCAAGGCACGATAGCGCGGTCCCCTTCGCCATTTCCGAGCACGAGTGCGACCAGCGCGGGCGGCGTGCTCGACGCCCCGGCTGACGTCGTCTCGGACTTTGTCTCTTCGAGCGCTCGAAGCCATGCCGGGGCCGACGCCGACGTCTGCGTGGTGCTTACATGATACCCGGCGCGACACAATGCAGCTGCGAGCAGGATGCCAGCGATTCCGTCGCGGCCGTGCGGCGGTGTACACGCAGAAGTGTCGTGAAGGGTATCGAGCTACCGCCGCCCCGGCTGTCGTCGTTTCGGACTTTGTCTCTTCGAGCGCTCGCAGCGATGTCGAGGCGATCGCCGACGTCTGCACGGTTCCCGGTGTGCTACAATGCAGCAGTGTGCCGCGCGACACCTCTTGGTTGCCGAGGCAAGCACGGCGATTTCCTGAAGCGAGCGCATTCCGGCCAGGCAGCAGCGGGCTTTGTGCTTTCGGGAGTGCTCTTGCTGTAAAATTTGAACGAGTGCAGCTGCACGAAGCGAGTGTATTTATTTTCTCTCTCTATCTCTCTGCCTTTGAGGCGACTGTAATTTTAATTTAAATGCAATTGGAGGCAGGAGCAACCTGATGAGAGTAGGTTGACTTCGGCACGCCTTGTAGTTTATAAATTGCTTTCAAGCTTTGACGACATACACCTTTGCGCCATCTGCTTTCCCGGTCTCTTTGGCACTCGATTTTGTGTGCTGCATGCTCTGCATTCTAAGGAAACACGCCTGTTTGTCTCCCTCTCTCACGTTCTTCTTCTTTTTTTAGCTGCTCTTGTAGAAGCTGCTATGCTCTTTACTCGCTGTAAAATAGAATGCTGCCACAAGCCCGGGACCCGGCACCCGGGACGTGAGAGGGATCAGATAGGCTGGGCGGCCTCCAGGGCATAGATCACGCACTTTACGCAGATGACATCACGATCTGGTGCCCAAGGGGCTCCCTAGCTGAAATGGAGCAAGCTCTACAAGCGGCCTTGGACGAGACGGAGGCTTACCTCGCGGACACGGGTCTCAAGCTGTCTACGAGTAAATCGGAGCTGTTGCTTTACAGACCCGCAAGGCAAGGGGTTCGGGGTCTGACACCCCTCAACCAGCTACCCGTGGCATTATACGCGAATAATGGGCAGAAAATTCGCAGAGTCGACTCAGTTAAGATCCTAGGCCTGCTCATAGACGCGAGGGGCTGTAATGCCAGAACAATTACCCACGTTACAGCCAAAACAGAGAATATGTTGCGGCTAATTGCTAGGGTGTCCAACCGAAAGAAGGGGTTAGGTGAAGACAATCTCCTTCGGATGTACAACGCGTTCCTCATGAGCCATATTAACTATGTGGCGTCGGCTCTAGTGTGGACAAAAACGGAAAAGACCAAATTAAATACACTCATGCGCAAGAGCATCAAGAAAGTGCTAGGCTTGCCTATTGCCACGAGCTCCGACAGGCTAGATCAACTCGGTATGCACAATAGCATAGACGAGATCATAGAGGCACAGGTCACTGCCCAGGTGGTTAGGCTATCGTCGACCCAAGCTGGCAGGCGAATTCTCGACGAGGTTGGCATGGCTCCTAGGATAATGGAGGACCGGCGTATAACATTGACACGATGAACGAGGGCAACCTACCTGGTGAGGCCCTTCCCGCGGAACGTACATCCTCAGCATAACGAGGGTAGACGTAAAGCCCGTGCGCGAGCCATATTGAAGAAAGTTAGAGATGACAGAGACTCCGCGCTCTTTGTCGATGCGGCGCAGTACGGGAACAGGAGAGTGTTCGCGCTGTCGGTTGTAGACGGGCGGGGGGTGCTTCGGTCCTCGGCCTCGGTCAGAGCGGCCACCGCGAGTATAGCAGAGCAAATTGCGGTTGCGCTGGCCTTGTGTGATACAGAGCGTTCCTACATTTACACCGACTCGAGAGACGCAATCAGAGCTTTCGAGTCGGGTAACCTCGCACGAGAAGCGGCCTCTATTTTAGAGAAAAGGGCTTACCCCGGTTTTCATTATATCACGTGGTTCCCCGCACACGTGGGGACGAACGTTCTCGAGGGATTCCCAAACCTCAACGAGCTTGCCCACGACCGTGCGCGAGAACTCACGCGCCGCGACGGTCTGGAGGCTCCGGAGGGGCAGGAAGGGCCTCAGCAGAACGATCCACTCCTCACATTTAATGAAATCACTAAACATTACCAATTTGGTCGGAGAATTTATCCTCTGCCTCACCCGAAGCTCAGTAGAGGTCAGTCAGCTACACTTAGAATGCTGCAGACGGGATCTTTCCCGTCGCGGGGATTCCTCAGTAGGATGTACTCGGATGTGGACCCTAGTTGTCCCGACTGCACTGAAACCTTTTGCTCATTGGCTCACATGCTCTGGCGATGTCCCGCGTTGCCTAACGACTTCCTCTCCAGCGAAGCCGAATGGGAGGAGGCCATCAGAAGCACGGTACTCCGAAAGCAAGCCCAGGCTATCCAGAGGGCCCAGGAAAGAGCGGAGCGTCACGGCGTTCTGTCCTTTACGTGGGCGCGGCCAGCGGCTACAATGGCCTCCCGTTAGGAGGTCCTGGTAGCTCCTCAGGATTAAATAAAGTTCGTTGTCTGTCTGTCTGTCTGTCACAAGCCAACAACCTTTGCGTGTTTTTTTCCTCTCTTCCCAAGACGTTTCTGCCATTACTCACTGGCTCTCGTTCGCTCGCGCCATCTACCTTTCTTTCTGTATGGCGAAGTCCGTAGGTTTTCCTAGTTCCGTACACAGATGGCGCCAATGCGTTTTCGCGCCAGTTTCGAACGACCTGGCTGTACTCGCGTTTCTCACTTAAATGTTTCAAATGGGGATTGCGAAAGGGTGGTGCTTTGTTCTTGTGTAAGGCTGAGCTTCCCAGCTGCGTTTAAGCTATGCTAGCATGTGTGCATGTGTATATATATATATATATATATATATATATATATATATATATATATATATATGTGTGTGTGTGTGTGTGTGTGTGTGTGTGTGTGTGTGTGTGTGTGTGTGTGTGTGTGTGTGTATACATATACACACGCGCGCGCGCGCGATAGAGGTAACGATTATGAGGTAGCACTTTTTTTATTATACAATACCTGTGCTTCACATGGCGATTCTTCTCCCGCCTCTGTTTCCGGTTGGCAGGAGTGCACAGTCTTTTCTATATTTATTTTTTTTCATTCACTTCTATGTTGCTCGTCTTCGTACATGGGGCATGCTACCTAATTCTACCGATCGATTCTACACGTTGCGATCCGTCCCGGCCTGTGCCGTATCTAAATTTTCAGTGGGCCTTGCGGTAAATAAAAAGAAATGAAGGAAATGCGCGTGCTATATTACACTTGCGCCCGGGCTTGAAACGAAGGCCTCAAAGAAAGTCACCTCGAGCGGCCGCATTCAGACGGAAGTAAGCATTCCCCTTGCGCGTGTTTTCCGCTCGCCTGCTCCGTTTTCTACGAGGTTTCCGTCGTTGGTTTGGCCTTACAAGCTTGCACTCGGGTCTCGTTTCTACGCGACAGCGTTTCGTTAACAGCGAAAGACTGAGGCGTCGCGAGTTTACTCGTCAGATAGAGAGCATAGAGTCTCTAGACAGGCTGAATTTTATAAAATTGCCCACGCTGTTGCTGAGGTTACCAATGTCGGCAGGGCGCCCACAAGGCAGTAGTACAATGGAGTGAAGTGAAGGACATCGCTTCTCGGCGTTTTGGCTAAGATGGAGTACCGTGGGATGCGGAGGGTTTGCGCGAGGTGTGGGGATGATGGCCACATGGCCACGGCTTGCGCTACACCCTATTGCAAGCGTTGCGGCCTGTTCGGCCATGAAACAGACGGGTGTGCAGAGGAGTGCAAGCGGTGTGGCGGGAGCCATGGCACAAGAGATTGCTTTCGGAAGAAATCATATGTAGCTGCCGTCCGTGGCGCTCCACCACCCACCTCAGTTACTATGAGGCCGTCCACTTCGCTGAAGGTGACGACCACTAAATCTACCATGCAGGTGCTTAAACCGCGTGCACAGCGCTCGCCCCCGCTTACCTCCTCGTCGGAAAGTGAACCGTGCCAGGCCGTTAGCGGTAACTCTTTCTCGAAAGAGTCATCCACCTCTTGTTCGGTTTCCTCGGAGAACGAATCTCTATCGAAAGAGTCAACAACAGCTCACTCAGTCTCCTCGGAGACTGCACCCTCTGCAGGCTCTGTCTCTGGGGAGGTCGCTTCTGGGGCGGCTTCCTCCGAGGCTGGGCTGCACGAGGGTTCCGATCGCCACCAGTCTAAGCCGGGCACGCCACAAGAGCCCCATTCTGAACATAGTGCTGTACAGGCGCAACAACATAACAATGATTCGCATAGCCACGCCATGTTCGCGAGTGATTCCAGACCAATTGTAACTAGTGGGCCCTATACCATACCCGATGAAGGGGAGGATAAGCCTTCCACAAGTTCAGAGGCTAATTCGGGAGTTCACGATACCAAGGAACCCTCGAAAACCCCTACTGATGATCGGGGTAAGGTGTATAGGCCGAGGCACAGATCTCGTTCACATAGGCGACACAAAGAGGGTACGCAAAGCCCGGATAGGTCTCACCCCTTGCCCAATGACCATGATATCGCCAATCCGATACGCCGGCCTAAAGAGGAGAACAGCAGTGACAGCGATGCAGTTCGCCGCGTGAAATCCAAAAAAGCTCGCAAACATTCGCCTAAGCTGCATGAGCGCTCATCACTAAGTGATGGCGACATGCAGGAATAATTCTTCTTTAGAACTCCCTGCCCCTCATCATTTGCTCACATGTCTACCAACCTATAGTCATGGTTATGGTTGTACATAGCTCGTCTTGCACTAGGTGTGCGCCCTCTCGCTTCAGTTGCTCTTACGCTATCAAGGACAAAGCCTCATGAGTGCCTTCAGATTTGCCACCTTCAACGTTAGAGGATTCAGGGACAGACAAAAACAACATCATGTCCTCGAGTTGGCAAGAGACCTTGGTGTTGATGTCCTCTTCTTACAGGAGACGAACTTTCGCACCCCACTCGAGGTAGCCTCATTCCAACGTGAGCACAATGTCTGTGCTTTCTTTTCATTGACAAACGCGAAGTCGTGTGGAGTAGGCACCATCTTCCTCTCCACAAAATTCCGGGAAAAAGCTCACTGCACATCTGGGGCGAGTGGACGCACGCTTATGACTGACTTGTACATAGACGGGAAAAAATTAGATTTGTGAATATTTATGCGCCAGTAACTAGATCATTGACGAATCAATTCTTCAAAAACTTACACCCACTGCTTCTGGAGCCCATCCCTCATGACTTGCTTGGAGATTTCAACTGCGTTGTAGATTCTAATAGGGACATCATAGGCCCAGGGCAGGGTGGCTCGATTTATAATGCCAGAGAGCTCATTAACATACTTCGACATCTCCAGCTATCAGATGCGTGGGTCTCTCTTCACCAGGACCGCTTTGGAGCCACGCGATTCGGCTACCGCACAGAAAGTAGAATTGACCGGGTATATTTACCCGACTTGTTACTGCCCACACTACTTAGGTGCGAAAATATATCCCTCCCAGCTATCCTCAAGCGCAAAACGGATCATTGGCCTGTGGTTGTGACAGTGAGAGGTAGTGCCGGTCGCAACATGACACAGGATAGATGGCGGCTCGATCCCGCAGTCCTTCAGGATGTCGACTGTATGGAAAACATCAATAACGCACTTAGATCGAGCCTCCAAACCCTCTCAATGATGTCCCCATCCAATTGGGACTCCTTGAAGGAGGCTTGGAAACAAATCCTACAAGATGAGGGGAAGGCGAGACACAGGAGAATTACCAAACAGCTCAACGAGCTCACGCGTCGAATGCAAATAGTAACATGGGCAGACACATTAACATGTTGCACCAAGGAGTACCTTGAGGTTTTAGAGGCAAAACATGAACGACTGGTAAAGAAAAGATTCATTCTTGAGGGTGCAGACCAGGAATATATGAGCATTACGAGCACTGGCACCGCCGTTCTCGAAAATGCGAGGGTGCACATCTCAGAAATTCGACGGCCCGATGGGTCACTCGCGACTAATCCATCCGTCATTGAGTCGGATATTCGTGATCACTCCGTGGACCTCTTTGGTGCCGATGACATCAAGGAACCTCCAGATATTGAATCTCGAATCCGTGAGCTGTGTCGTGTTATATCGCCCCTAGCAGAGGAAGATCTCTCGTGTATTACTGATGACTTAACCATTGACTCAGTCAAAGAAGCCCTGAATGTCATAAGCACAAAAACAGCGCCCGGTTGTGATGGCCTCACAACCACTTTTTATAGGACCTTCTTTGAGGCACTTAGTGAGGTGTTACTGCAAATGGTTAAAATGGTGATTGGGGAAGGGAAGAAGCCTGCCTCCTTCAGTAGAGGACGCATCACACTCCTGCTGAAGGAGGGAGCTCCCCCGACAGACATAAGATCATGGTGTCCTATAACGTTGTTAAACACTGATTACAAACTTGTTGCCACATTACTGCAAATACGCCTTGCCAAATGGTTACCTTCAATGATCTCCCCGTGCCAATCTTGCGCAGTACCGGGACGATCTATATACACGAATCTCATGATCACCCGTGACGTGTTCGAGTATGCTCAGATGAAGAATGTGCGCGGGGTGTATATATCAGTAGATCAAGAAAAGGCATTCGACCGTGTCATGCATAAGTACATCTTTTTAATTTTGGAATTACTGAACCTACCCCCTATCTTTATACGCAGCGTTCGGCTCCTCTACGACGACATCACTAGTGAAATTTTAGTGAACGGATCTATTACACCTGCCTTTCCTGTTCGCAGAGGGGTCCGGCAAGGTTGCCCGCTTAGCCCTTCACTGTTCATTCTTCCGCTGGACCCGTTAATTAGAAACATAATTACTGCACAGCAAATCCGAGGTTTTCCAATGACTGGCCAGGAGGAAATTAGAGTCAGTGCGTACGCTGACGACATCTCTTTGTTTTTAAGAGACGAGCAGAGTTTTCGAACTTTTAAGGACATCTTCGCTGAGTATTCGGCTTTATCTGGCGCCCGAATTAACGAGACCAAAAGTAAAGCATTATTATTCGGCTCTTTCCCCTCCAGTGCGATACCCAACATTCCCATAGTCAACTCTGTGAAAGTGTTGGGAATTATCTTCACTAACAAGGGAGTAGCGGACGCCTCATGGCAATTAGCGATCCAAAGGTGCAACGCCGCAATCATCTCCTTTAACCACAGATGCCTATCGTTTCGACTGAGAGCTCTAGCAATAACAACAACCGTGTGCGCTTATGCGAATTATATAGCTAGAGTTGGCGTAATGCCCAGAAAAGTAGGCATCCAACTTAACAGACTCATCACCACCTTTCTCTGGAACAGCAAACCCCCGGCAGTGAAAAGGCGCCTGCTACAACTCCCGCTAAAATCAGGGGGACTTGGCTTACCTCATGTACTGAATACCGGTAGGATTCTGGCATTAAAAACAGTCATGTCCCTATACATGATCCCTGAATACATGGGAAAAAATCTAATGGTATATCTGACCAGCACGTTTCAGAAGGCACTTACTGGGAGACGAGAATCTGGTCCACTAGCCGAAAACCCATCAACATATTATAGAGCCGTTCACAACACCAAGAAGGTGATTCTTGCGGAATGCCCCAACACAGATATCGTCCAAGACAAGGTGTCCAGCGTTATTCAAAAAATACCATATAGGCAGTTAAGCCAGGATGAACTTCACAAGACATCTGAAAAGAAATGGCGCGATTGGTTCCGTCCTTGGTTACCTCACGAAATTTTGGAGTTTGACTGGAAGCGAAGATGGCAAGTTCTGCCGACACGTGAGCGGCTCTATAAAATGGGCATTGTACCGAGTGCCACATGCCCGAATTGTAGCGCTACGGAATCGATTGAGCATACCTTGTTTCAATGTCCGCCAGCTAGGATAACCTGGAAACTGGTTAAGCGCACCTTCAAAGTAGATGGCCAAAAAAAGCCTCGGAAAACATAACCATTCGAACACTTGATACTGATTTGCATAATGTTCGTTATTTGGAAAAGGCGTAGTCTGGCGGAAGCCCGGAGGCGCCCAGTCAGGGCTGCCTACCCTGCGATGCAACAATTAAGGCTTTTAGTGTGGAAAACACTCGCAGAGGATCTGGAACTCAACGGGGAGGACGCTTTCCTCCGACGATGGCATACGAGGTTCTTCTATGTTAAAAACGGCACGCTTCACTATCCGATTGTCCCCTATTAGGAGCCGATACTCCTAAACGATCCATGTGACGACCTATGTGATTGTTAAGCTTCATATAAACATTGTATAAAAGTGTATAGAAGACCTGTACGGGAATTGTATAAAGTTATACAGATCTGTGATCCATGGGCCGATGCTCCTCAATGATCCATGTGACGACCTATGTCATTGTTAAGCTTCATATAAACATTGTATAAAAGTGTATAGAAGACCTGTACAGGAATTGTATAAAGTTGTACAGATCTGTATCGGCATTGCATGGACTTGTGTACCTTCGCAAGATGCTTGTTCTTGGACACACACAACATGGCACATGTTCTCGCTGGCCTACACACGTAGGACCTAGCCACTGTGTAAGGTACACGTAAACTTAGTAGTCCTGTACGCATGTTTTACAGTATGTTTTGCTCAATAAAATTCCCTTTGTGTAGTAGTATCTTTTTTAATTTTGGAATTACTGAACCTAACCCCTATCTTTATATGCAGCGTTCGGCTCCTCTACGACGACATCACTAGTGAAATTTTAGTGAACGGATCTATTACACGTGCCTTTCCTGTTCGCAGAGGGGTCCGGCAAGGTTGCCCGCTTAGCCCTTCACTGTTCATCCTTTCGCTGGACCCGTTAATTAGAAACATAATTACTGCACAGCAAATCCGAGGTTTTCCCAGGAGGAAATTAAAGTCAGTGCGTACGCTGACGACATCTCTTTGTTTTTAAGACACGAGCAGAGTTTTCGAACATTTAAAGACATTTTCGCTGAGTATTCGGCTTTATCTGGCGCCCGAATTAACGAGACCAAAAGTAAAGCATTATTATTCGGCTCTTTCCCCTCCAGTGCGATACCCAACATTCCCATAGTCAACTCTGTGAAAGTGTTGGGAATTATCTTCACTAACAAGGGAATAGCGGACGCCTCATGGCAATTAGCAATCCAAAGGTGCAACGCCGCAATCATCTCCTTTAACCACAGATGCCTATCGTTTCGACTGAGAGCTCTAGCAATAACAACAACCGTGTGCGCTTATGCGAATTATATAGCTAGAGATGGCGTAATGCCCAGAAAAGTAGGCATCCAACTTAACAGACTCATCACCGCCTTTCTCAGGAAGAGCAAACCCCCGGCAGTGAAAAGGCACCTGCTACAACTCCCGCTAAAATCAGGGGGACTGGGCTTACCTCATGTACTGAATAACGGTAGGATTCTGGCATTAAAAACAGTCATCTCCCTATACATGATCCCTGAATACATGGGAAAAAATCTAATGGTATATCTGACCAGCACGTTTCAGAAGGCACTTACTGGGAGACGAGAATCTGGTCCACTAGCCGAAAACCCATCACCATATTATAGAGCCGTTCACAACACCAAGAAGATGATTCTTGTGGAATGCCCCAACACAGATATCGTCCAAGACAAGGTGTCAAGCATTATTCCAAAAATAACATATAGGCAGTTAAGCCAGGATGAACTTCACAAGACATCTGAAAAGAAATGGCGCGATTGGTTCCGTCCTTGGTTACCTCACGAAATTTTGGAGTTTGACTGGAAGCGAAGATGGCAAGTTCTGCCGACACGTGAGCGGCTCTATAAAATGGGCATTGTACCGAGTGCCACATGCCCGAATTGTAGCGCTACGGAATCGATTGAGCATACCTTGTTTCAATGTCCGCCAGGTAGGATAACCTGGAAACTGGTTAAGCGCACCTTCAAAGTAGATGGCCAAAAAAAGCCTCGGAAAACATACGGACCATTCGAACACTTGATACTGATTTGCACAATGTTCGTTATTTGGAAAAGGTGTAGTCTGGCGGAAGCCCGGAGGTGACCTGTCAGGGCTGCCTACCCTGCGATGCAACAATTAAGGCTTTTAGTGTGGAAAACACTCGCAGAGGATCTGGAACTCAACGGGGAGGACGCTTTCCTCCGACGATGGCATACGAGGTTCTTCTATGTTAAAAACGGCACGCTTCACTATCCGATTGTCCCCTATTAGGGGCCGATACTCCTCAACGTTCCATGTGACGACCTATGTGATTGTAAAGCTTCATATAAACATTGTATAAAAGTGTATAGAAGACCTGTACAGGAATTTTATAAAGTTGTACAGATCTGTATAGGAATTGTATGGACTTGTGTACCTTCGCAAGATGCTTGTTCTTGGACACACACAAAATGGCACATGTACTCGCTGGCCTACACACGTAGGAACTAGCCACTGTATACGGTACACGTAAACTTAGTAGTCCTGTACGCATGTTTTACAGTACGTTTTGCTCAATAAAATTCCCTTTGTGTAGTATCTGTTCTTATCAGCTTAATATCTGATACGGGTTCTTTGTGGACCCACGATATTAAACCTATTTTTGGAAGTTGGTGGAGTGCTTGAAGCCTGCTTCACCTCCGCCGCAGGTCGGAGGTGAAGCACTACCTCCGGGATCGGCTCCCGCTCACATAGGTGAGACTTCATACAATCAAAATGAAGAACACAAGCTCGAAGCGAGCACTGACATCACACGCACCATTCCTATACCATACGCAACGATGCCGGTTTGCGGACCACGAGAGTCATGCCGTTCTAGAGCAGCGGAAATGTTCCTCCAAGCACTAGGTTTGAAAATTTGTGCCTACGAACATGAACGAAACAATGAAAACGGTCTGTAGCTGCCTTCGCTTCATAAAATTCCCGTACGAAGAAATTTGCGTGCGCAAATGACAGCGCAAGAGAGAGAAACCATGTAAAGAAGAATGGCTGCCTTTCGCGTGATCTCCCGCATGAAACTTAATGGGATAGACTAATTTTAGCCGTTCATTTTGATTTGCCGAATGTAAGCCGGAACACTTTCTACACGCGGTCTTAAGATTTGAATGGCAATCAAAGACAACCTTTTTTTTATTTCTGTTTGTTCTATCTGGAACCAAACTAATTAAGAACGCCTTTAAATCTTAGATTCGATTAGATATCGTGACTGGTATGCTAAAAAATCACGCCTTGCGTCACGTCACTCCTTGTATGAACATGCTGTTAACCTTCGTGATCGCGGCATTAAAAATCGCCAGTTCCCGAACTTTAATCGCGCCGATGATGCTGGATTCTTATTGTAATGATTAGATAGAAAGCGCTTGTTCTACGGCTAGCTTTAAGGAAAAGAAAAACATCATTCAGGAATGGATACCTCAAAACAACCGAAAAATGTGCAGGCTACAATGAGAGTACTAAGAATACTGAAAAAGATGAAATCTAAACATGCTGCAAGGAGCCAACAAATGCAATTGAACCAACGAAGTGAAGTGAAATTACTTCATCAGGACATGCCCCGAAAAAACGCGGCCACTTTCAATGATCACTTGAAATCTGATTTATTTTTCTTTTTTCTACAACGGATACTAATTATATTCCCAATGGCGGATGTGAAAATTTCGAAGCGCGGCATTTTCGAAACCTCATGGCCTCGGACGCTTTCTCTCTTGTTTAAGTATATTGATGGTGGCGTATTGGTGCAGATGGAGAAAATTTTTGCGCACACAATTTATAAACCTGTGGTTCACTTTCTTGAAAAACACAAAGGGCTGACAAACGACCAACCCGCACACAATTAATTTGGTATTACGCACGATTTCGCAGCCGCAGTAACAAAAGGGTCGTAACAAACGGTTTCACGTCTCTCAAAATGAAAAAAAAAAATAAAAACGACTGCACAAATTAGGTTTTCCCAAACTCGATGGTTTCGATCAGCTTTTGAACAGCTGTTCTTTAAATTGAGTTGGCGTTGATTGCGTAGGTGCGGGCACCAGTTGTTAAGGATTTTTGTAAATGGCATCATTACTGGATAGATGCGGACGTCTGCGTGATGTGTGAAACAGTCTGTTCACTTGAGGATCAAGGGAGGACCCCCCCCCCCCCAAAAAAAAAGATCATGTCGTGGTGAGAGAAGTGGCAGATGAGTACTATTATCGCGAGAAAGTGAAAGGAAAAGCGCCTCGTACTAAGGAGCTGCTCCTCTTAAATGTGAAGCTCCAAACAAGTTTTTTTCTTGAGACGCTCTATAAAGTTATACACAGCTCCAGCACCCGTACACGAAGACAAATGTCCAAACTGGAAAGAAAGCATGAAATTCGCGGTGCCCGTTTGCTGTAAAACAACGGGCCACATTACGCAAAGTCCGCTACCACGTCAGCCGGGGGGGCAACGGAGAGCACCAAACGCCCGCGCTTAAGCCAAGCAGCGAGTAAAAACGCTCGGCGCTAAAGCCAAACGGGGACTAAAACTGAGGCCACGGGACTGTTGCTCAAATTGTGTGTAGTCCGGTAGGCGCCGGTCTGTCGGCGCCTGCGCGCGGCTGTCCGCAACTACGTCAGCCGGGGCGGCGAAAAAAAAAAGCTGCCCCCCCTGTTCTACCGTGCGCGAGGCGGCAGTCAACGCCGGCCTCGCCGTTATAGCCCCAGGAGGAACACGAGGTTCTTCTCTGGAGTCTCTTTCTCGTCGAGTGGAACAGGAAATGGCGTGCATATTTGCAACTCGCCAACACACATCGCCCCCGAAAATCGGCCGGTTCGAGACGCAACCGCACCATTCTTCTGTCGGGAGCGCGGCTTTCGACGATGCCGATAGCCGCTGCAAACGTGTCTGCAAAGCACCCTCTTGCGCCAGCAAGACTGACCCCTCTTCAAGCGGAGCCACATTGCGACAACGGTCCCCTTCCGTTTCGCCTTTTGCTGCACGGAGTTGCGACGGAGCGAACAAAGAAAATTTAAAAAAAATAGGCTGCGCTTTACGGCAACCGTTTCGTGCGAGTCCTGCCGCCGGCAAAGAGCTCCCTTCTCCTCTGTGGTCCGTCTCACACGAGAGGACCCAACGCTCTTCGCACCTGTCGGCACTGCGATCGCTTGCTTGCTCGGGAAGGATGTACGTTTCAGTTGTGTACCGCAGACAAACCTTCCAGTCAGAGGCTAAGCCTCAATAGATCACAGTGTGGTGGCTGCTCTAGTACTTACGACACCACGACAGGTACCTAAGTCGTCTTCAGACGATTTGACACTGCAGCGATTCAGGCCAGCCATAGCCCCGGAGAGCGACCAGTGGCCTCGACAATACTCGGCCTCCGGGGTAGCGCTCTCTGGGTTCATTTGGCGTCATCGAGCCGGGAAGCGCGGCAGCCCGCCGCGCTCGACCCGGCTCTAATCTTACCCGCTTTCCCCGCAAGTGCACACGATATCGTTGCGGTGCTTAGACGGGATTCTGACTTAGAGGCGTTCAGTCGTAATCCCACGGATGGTAGCTTCGCACCACTGGTCTCTCGACCAAGCACGTGAACCAAGTGTCCGAATCTACGGTTCCTCTCGTACTGAGCAGAATTACTATCGCAACGACCGGTCATCAGTAGGGTAAAACTAACCTGTCTCACGACGGTCTAAACCCGGCTCACGTTCCCTATTACTGGGTGAACAATCCAACGCTTGGCGAATTCTGCTTCGCAATGATAGGAAGAGCCGACATCGAAGGATCGAAAAGCGACGTCGCTATGAACGCTTGGCCGCCACAAGCCAGTTATCCCTGTGGTAACTTTTCTGACACCTCTTGCTTAAAACTCTTAAAGCCAAAAGGATCGAGGGGCCCCGCTTTCGCGGTCTCGAATCGTACTGAAATTCAAGATCAAGCAAGCATTTCCCCTTTTGCTCTACGCGAGGTTTCTGTCCTCGATGAGCTCGCCTTAGGACACCTGCGTTACCGTTTGACAGATGTACAGCCCCGGCCGACTGCTTCGCCGTCATTCCTGAAATCAAAGGCAAAAATAAAGGGTGGGGATACCTGTTTCTGCAAAATGCATACCAGGTTTAAAGCCAATTAAAAAGAAATGAAAAGGGGTTTTGAATTAATACCCAAAGCGCATGTTTTTGTTGAGAAAAGCCAATTGAAAAAATAAAATTGTGGGCTAAAGGCAACGCGTTTGTGTCCCAAGGTGTCTCAGCGAGGGCAGAGGCCCCCGCGCCGGGCATTTAATGATTGTGAATGATGAGGCTGAGTCGAGGTGGCATGGGCATGCCAAAAATGAAGTAAAAGGAAAAAGTAAAAAAATAAAAGTAAAAGGGTGAATGGAGCAACAGTCTATGTAAAGAAGATCGTCGAGGCCGTCCATGTCCTCCTGCGACAATCAGCCATGCCTACGCGGCCCCCGAGAGGGCGCACGTCACATGGCGACCCGGCACTTTCGACGCCAGGTACCAGGAACACCCCCGGCGCCGTTGTCGCGCGTCCATGTGACACTTCTCGGCACCGACAGGTGAATCCGGTCCACCGGTCGACGGGGCCGCCGCAGACTTCGGGGGTGTTGCCCAGCGTCATGTCCGATGTGAGGCGACGACTTCAGCCGCCAGGCACATCCCCCCGCCGTACCAGGTCTTCCGATCCACGCCTTCACCATGCGGGAGCGACGGTTGGGGTCCGCCATCTAGCAGAGCCACCGCAGGTCACAGGGGACACGTCCCGGTGCCGCGCACACACAGGGCCCGGCACCGAGCGGCAGGGACGCCCCCGGCGTCAACGCTCACGAGTCCCGAACGTCCGAGTCATACCAAACAGCAGCAACCCGTTAGGTCACGCCCCAGGAGTCCTCGGGGGCGTCGCCCGGCGCGAACAGGAAAAACAACATAAAAAATTGCCGACGATTACGTGTCTTCCTAATGCGAAATTTGAGCGCAGCAAATAAGCTGTTTCACCTTTTCGATAGATTGAGGCAAAGAAATCGAGCAACACATGTATGCGCTATCACAGAATTTTTTTTTTATTTTTCACACGTATTCCTTTAACAAAGACTCCACTAACAGTTGTTGACAGTCATGAAGGAAGCTTTGTGGTCGGAGAAATAGACTGATATATGTTCGACTTGGTACACCAATGCTTGATTCTCAAAGACGAGATCTATACAAGTGCCTCGCGAGGTTGTCACAGCCGTGGGACGCGTTACGAGCGAGAGGAACGGGATGTTCTCCCGCATAAGTGTTAGGAAATTGCTGTTTGTCTTTATGTCAAGCCGCCACCGATCTGGCTCTCTGATTGCCACCGCACAGGGCGAACGGCAGCGGCAATTTCGGCTCGGGCGGTGCACATATACAGATCCGCCGCCACCGATCTGGCTGTCTGATTGCCACCGCACAGGGGTTGCATTGGAGGAGGAGC
>NC_134578.1:126790425-126807925 GCF_050947875.1 Dermacentor variabilis
TTCATTTTGAGAGACGTGAAACCGTTTGTTACGACCCTTTTGTTACTGCGGCTGCGAAATCGTGCGTAATACCAATTTAATTGTGTGCTGGTTGGTCGTTTGTCAGCCCTTTGTGTTTTTCAAGAAAATGAACCACACGTTTATAAATTATGTGCGCAAAAATTTTCTCCATCTGCACCAATACGCCACCACCAAAATACTTAAACAAGAGAGAAAGCGTCCGAGGCCATGAGGTTTCGAAAATGCCGCGCTCCGAAATTTTCACATCCGCCATTGGGAATATAATTAGTATCCGTTGTAGAAAAAAAGAAAAAGGAATCAGATTTCAAGTGATCATTGAAAGTGGCCGCGTTTTTGCGGGGCGTGTCCTGATGAAATAATTTCACTTCAGTTCGTTGGTTCAATTGCATTTGTTGGCTCCTTGCAGCATGTTTAGATTTCATCTTTTTCAGTATCCTTAGTACTCTCATTATAGCCTGCACATTTTTCGGTTGTTTTGAGGTATCCATTCCTGAATGATGTTTTTCTTTTCCTTACAGCTAGCCGTAGAACAAGCGCTTTCTATCTAATCATTACAATAAGAATCCAGCATCATCGGCGCGATTAAAGTTCGGGAACTGGCGATTTTTAATGCCGCGATCACGAAGGTTAACAGCATGTTCATACAAGGGGTGACGTGACGCAAGGCGTGATTTTTCAGCATACCAGTCACGATATCTAATCGAATCTAAGATTGAAATGGCGTTCTTAATTAGTTTGGTTCCAGATAGAACAAACAGAAATAAAAAAAAGGTTGTCTTTGATTGCCATTCAAATCTTAAGACCGCGTGTAGAAAGTGTTCCGGCTTATATTCGGCAAATCAAAATGAACGGCTAAAATTAGTCTATCCCATTAGGTTTCATGCGGGAGATCACGCGAAAGGCAGCCATTCTTCTTTACATGGTTTCTCTCTTTTGCGCTGTCATTTGCGCATGCAAATTTCTTCGTACGGGAATTTTATGAAGCGAAGGCAGCTACAGACCGTTTTCATTGTTTCGTTCATGTTCGTAGGCGCAAATTTTCAAACCTAGTGCTTGGAGGAACATTTCCGCTGCTCTAGAAGGGCATGACAGTGCCCGCTCTTTCATTTCTCCAATCGCTCGCAAACACATTGCATTGCTAGCCTACAGCGGCAATACAAAGTGACGTTTCACCATGCACGTCGAAGTTGATTACCAGTACCGCGCCAGCGTCGACTGGCCGCCGAAGCGACGAGCTCAGCAGCGCATGCGCAAGGGCCGACACCACCCCAACCGAGCTTCCGTGCTTATCGGAGAGAGCAGGTGCGCGTCTGAGTATCTGAGCTTAAAAAAAAAAAACTGTGCCCGAGGCAATGACAAAGGGAAGTGGTCGCGGTCGCTCTGAATCTTATCGTATTATAGAAAAGGCGGGTTGGCGGCGCTTCCTCGAGGGTCAAAACGTACAATCGTCCAACTAGCGCTCCCGGCGTCAAGTGGAGTGCATCCTTCTTCTTGGAACGGTTTGCAATTGACTGCTTGAATGTGCCGACCACGCGACACGCGTCGCGTATAGAGCCAACCGTTGGCAAGAACGCGTCTAGCGTAGCAGCAGAACCGATCGCGGTTGCGATAACCCATCGCTGGTAGCGAAAGAAAAAGACGAACGCACCCACACGCAGTTTGTAGCAATAACCGCACAAACCAATGTGGTTTTAAATGTAGCTTCGCAGGTCACAGTAGAAGGGCACTGAAACTTTCTCATAACACACACCGCTGTAGTCCACAAAGAACAAAACGCACAAAATAGATCTGATACAGCCGCACTGCATTATTTCGTGTTTTCACTATATCATAACTTTCGTGTGCATCTCACGCAGGCCAAGGAGTAAAAGGCAAGAAAAAAAAGATGATACGCGATCCTAAGCTTTGACTTGGCTGCTGTGGCATTTATGTTCTCTAGGCGAACGCAATGCACAAACTGAACTCGAATTTCCAATAATGGAAGTTCGTATTTGGCGACATGGTTGTATTTTTGACTAATATTTGCGTTTTTCGCCCGTGCATGCGCTGCACTGCGCTACTCTTTGCCCCTTCAACGCGGCTTCACTGCAATGCAGAAGTGTTCTGCGTTAAGCCGAACCAACAGGCAAAATCGCGCCTAGCACATAGAGTCCCCCCCCCCCCCCCCCCCAAAGCGGAAAAGAAAAGTAGCTTTATTTAAACGAGAAAGATGCCACGAGTGCCCCAACGGAAAGCTTTAAGGGTTACCGAAGGGTAACTGAGGGCGACGCAACGAGCTTTGGCAAGAACGACGATGGGTGTAGCGTCACGAGAGATAGGAATAGAGCAGATTGAGGGGCGTTCGAACAAACGCGAGTTAATGACACCTTAGTTTAAACCATGAAAAAAAGAAATGGGCATGCAATGGGGGGGGGGAAGATGGTCATTAAGGGTTACGGACTCAATTCCAAGAGAAGGGAAGCGTAGCAGGGGGTGGCAGAAAGTTGGGAGGGAAGATTAGATTAGGAAATGTGCAGGGACTACATGGCGACAATTAGCACGTGACCGGGGTACTTGGATACTTATGGGAGAGGCCTTTGCCCTGCACTGGGCGTAACCAGGTGGGGGAGGATGAAAAGGTAGCAACAGGTCTTCATAACATACAGGTTGGAAAGCTGGAGCACCTTTGAACCCTTGAATATATTTCGCAAGACTTGGCCACACGACAAGTTTGTTTTCGAGGCGTTCGCTCCCACTGCTGCGAAAATGTGCACACAACGGCTGCACAGTAGTTGCCAGAAAGCGGGCACTCTATTTTTCTTTCATAGGGAATCTTTCTTCCACTAGGGCAGCGGATTTTGGCAGGGCGAGCTTGCGTTGGCGCTGTGGTTTACGGATCCAAGCAATAGTGAACTCAAAAATCCAGTGTTGGCTTTGAGCGGGATTCACATTGGTTGCCGAACCCACGGCTAATCATACACCCCCCCCCCTCCCCGTCCTATAGTGGCTCATTACAGCAGACAGAAACATCGGATAAATAACAATCCTATTTCTTAGACATATAATTTGCCGATTCTCCCTCCTGGTTCTTTCTTTTGCTGTCATTTATTTTTCTCGAAGGCCGTAATAAGAAATTTGCTGGTGCGGCTGTCCCATTTGAGCGGCAAGAAGTGCGACGCTACACACAGGTGGAGTGGCCGTTTAATTACTCTCGTGGTCCGCGAACCGGCGTCGTTGCGTATGGTATAGGAATGGTGCGTGTGAAGTCAGTGCTCGCTTCGAGCTTGTGTTCTTCATTTTGATTGAATGAAGTCTCACCTAAGTGAGCGGGGGCGGATCCCGGAGGTAGTGCAATACCGGGCCGACCTGCGGCGGAGGTGAAGCAGGCTTCAAGCACTCCGCCAACTTCCAAAAATAGGTTTAATATCGTGGGTCCACATAGAACCCGTATCAGATATTAAGCTGATAAGAACAGATACTACAACAAGGGAAGGTTTTATTCCACCAACAACAAAAAGGCATGGTATCATAATTTCCAATACACAGTGTTCTCAATGCTATACATTTTGGAGTAATATTTGCGTGGTGAGCTCATTGCTCTCTGTACATCCAGTCTGCGCGTATCTTTACACAATTCTAGTGCTGGTCAATCAGTCGGAAGAGAGAAGAAGGCGGTCATTGAGAACAGGTAAGGCAGTAAACCTCGTTGAGTCTTTGTGGTACCGATGCTTATAACTGTTAGTGGCTGCCGTCGCAGCTTCTGTGACAGGACTGGGTGCTACATGTTGCCACAACTTGTGCGGTTGTATGTGGTGTGAAGGGGGGGGGGGTTATTAATAAGGTGTTAAAGGTAGCGAGAGTTGTCTGTTTTTATAAATGAAAAATTTTGTATGCCACCGCCGGAGGAAGCTTTCCTCCCCGGTGGCGCCGATTTCTTCGTGCAGGTGGTTCCATAGAAGGAGGCTGATTTTCTGGAGGGTGGGGTATGCCGCCCTTACTGGCTTTCTCCGTGCTTCGGCAAGACATCTGCGTTTCCAAATGGCATACATGGTGCATGCCAGCACCAGGGTATCAAATCTGCTTTTTGTTTTCCTGTGGTGTAGCGGTGACCGTACGCCAAAAACCTTGGATACTAGCTGCCACACTATCTTGGCAGCTACACACTCAAAAAGGGCATGATCCATGGTTTCGATGTGCTTGCAGTTCGGGCAGTGATTATTTGGCACAATGCCCATTCGGTGTAACCTTTGGCGCGTTGGGAGGACTTTCCACTGTCTTTTAAGTTCAAAGTCTCGTACTTCCTTGGGAAGCCTCACGTTCCTTAGGAGGTTTCCTTTGACGTGTTCCAGTTTTGTCTGGTCTTCCACTGAGAGTTGCCTTAGCGTGAGGGTCTCATTAATGCGAGCGGGTGAGGCGGCATCAATGTTTACGTCCGGGGCTTCTGTTGCTAACATGGCCTTGGTGTTTATGGCGGCCTTATAAAATTTGGAGGGGGATTCGGCGAGTGGTCCTGGGACTCCGTTATGGCCTACAATACTGCGGTACGTGCTGTTCCAGTATTTGATTAGGCTCTTGCCTACGCAGTTGGTCGAGTTGACGAGGAAGCGTGCCGTTTTCAGAGCTAAAAGCCGGGAAGTTGTCTTGACGTGGGGGAGGCCGAGACCACCACACGACGTCGCAAGTTGAAGGATGTTTCGTTTTAATGTGGGGGGTTTGTTGTCCCATAGAAAAGCTGTTATCATTTTGTTGAGTGTGGTGATCGTTTTGCTCGGCATTAAGCCTATGCGACTGGCATAATTGGCGTAGCCGCAAACTGTGGTTTTAATTGCGAGAGCCTTGTCTGTCAAGGTTAGGTCCATTTGTTGTAACTTGTAGATTGCTTGTGCTGCTTTTGTGGAGGCGACCTGCCATGTAGTTGGCGCCACTCCTTTTTGCGTAAAATACATTCCGAGTACCTTCACTGTGTTGACTCGTTGCAGGTGGCCGATTGTGTTCGGTGGAAAGGAGCCGAAGATTAGCACCTTGCTTTTCTCTTCATTTAATGCGGCGCCAGACAACGTCGCGTACTCTTCAAAAATCGATCTGAAGTGCCTGAAACTTGATTCATTGCGAAGAAAGACGGAAAGATCGTCTGCGTAAGCCATTATTTTTAGCTCTTCCTGTCCTGTCATAGGGAAACCACGGATGCGTTCGTCGCCGATGATGCGAGTAAGCAAGGGTTCTAAGGAGAGGACAAACAGGGTTGGCCCGAGAGGGCATCCCTGCCGTATTCCTCGCTTATAAAGAAATTCCCGTGTGATGGTCCGGTTTATTTGTATGCTGCAAGTCATATTACTGTATAAAAGCTTAATTATCTCGATAAATTCTGTGGGAAAACAAAAATATTCCATTACCGTGAAAAGGTAATCGTGGTTCACTCGGTCAAAGGCTTTTGCTTGATCTAGCGAAAGAAAGGCACCACTTATCTGTTTTACTGTCGCATACTCGAAGATATCTCGTGTTAAAGTTAAGTTTGCAAAAATGGATCGGCCTGGGACCGCACATGTTTGATAAGGGGATATTAACTTGGGGAGTGTGTGTTTGAGTCTGTTATTTAGTACAGCTGCTGCAATTTTATAATCTGCGTTTAGTAGGGTGATAGGACGCCACGATTGTGGGCAGTTCGGTTGGGCGCTTTCTTTGAGCAAGAGTACGATTCGCCCTTTCCCAAAGGAGGGGGGCTTTTTCCGTTCGCGTAAGATCATGTTGATCATGCGGCAGAGCGCTTCACCTACTTGCTCAAAGAAGGTGACATAAAAGCCGGTAGTTATGCCGTCGCATCCTGGGGCTGATGCGTGTGTCATATTTGTCATGGTGTTTTTGAGCTCCTCGAGTGTGACGTCGTCACAGAGGTGGATTCGTTCCAGTTGGTCAAGGTGCTGCAGCTTTTCACATAGTTTATCAAAAGTCCGTGCGTCTTTATTGGCTTCGATTTTATCTTCCCCGAACTGTTTTTCAAAGTGGTCTAGGAAAATATCTTGAATTGCTGTGGGTTCGTTTGTGGTTGTGCCATCCTCTCTTATCGCCTCTGTTATTATTTGTGGGGCGTGACTTCCTGCGCTATTAATGTTTTCTTCCGTAATGGCCTGTAGTGGGCATGGATCGTGCCGTACGCGGTTAGTGCGCTGTTCCATGAGGCTATCGTACTTCCTTTGTAGTATCTGCAAATACGAGCCGGTACAGGCAGTTAGGGTATCGGCTCGCTGGATGATCCGCATGCGTCTTAGCAATTCATTTAATTCGGCAGTGTATCTCCTGTGCCGCGCCTTGCCCTCGCTTTGTAGCGCCGCTTTCCATTTTTCCTGAAGATTCTCCCATGTTACTGGGGTCATGTCTGTCATTTGCTCGGTGATTGCACTTAATGTGTGTTTCAAGTTTTCTGTGCAGATGTCGTCCTGTAGTATGGCAGTGTCGAGTCGCCATCCTCCGGTACTCGCTGCCTGCCTTGGGAGGCCCCGTACCATACAGACCACTGGGAGGTGGTCGGTTTTTTTCTTCAGTAGCGTCGGGAGATTGGCTACCGTGCACGTTTCGAGTTTGGGGACGAGAAAGTCCGGGATGTATATCCTGTCGATTCTGCTCTTGGTGCGGGTGGAAATGCGGGTAGGTTCAAACTGGTCATCATGGAGGTAAACCCATGCGTCTGTGAGGTGCAAGTGACGGAGGATTTTGCTAAGCTCTTTTGAGTTATATGTTGATCCTCCTTGCCCTGGGCCCCTAATATCCCTCGTGGAGTTGATGACACAGTTGAAATCACCGATAAGGACATACGGCATATTTTCTAGGAGTAGCGGGTGGAGAGCCTTAAAAAAGGCGTTCGTGTCTGAACGCGTTGCCGGGGCATAGATGTTTACAAATCGTATTTTCCTGTCATCGATATGAATGTCTAACATCAGGGTCCGACCATGTGCTCCATAGAAGCAATGCGCCTGCCTTCGGAACCTGCCTGATACAAAAATGGCTCCGACGCCGCACGCTCGGGCGTTGGTTAATGAGAAGAAAGCGTCCACTTGAAAGTCTCGTTTAAAGACTGCCACGTCGAGCGGGGTCCTCAGATTGGCTTCTTGAATGAAGAGGAGGTCTAATCCTTCTGCCCTTGCGAAATTCATAATTTCGCGTTGCTTGGTTTTATCGCGGAAACCCCTGACGTTTAGTGACGCAAATTTAAGATAGGCCATTGGTTCCTGGCTCGTCCGGTAACTTAGGAGTTAGAAAAAGTAAAGAAAAAAGGCAGGGGCGAGGGGGGCACGATACGGGATGGCCCTTTCACTTCATTAGTGGAGCCTTTGTTTGTAACGGCCGTCCAATGGGCGGACTCCGATGCAGACATGTACGGGTGATCAGGAGGGGCCTATGGGAGTGGGTTTGTTCCACGCGCCTCTTTGCTGGGCGCGGTGTTCGCGACATGATAGTGGCGAGGGGGTTAGGCATACGCACGCACATGCACTGTCTTGTTCATCGCGCTTCCGAGCGTGTCGGAAGAAGAGAGGGGGAGGGAGGGGGTCTTTCTATCTGTTTTCCCGTTGCTTTCATGCGCTCCGGCTTGGCGCGCTTCGTATCGCGTTTACGGCGAGCGTGACATCACTGTGCGACTATAGTGGGGGGATTCCCCCGAGTGTTGTATTATCGGTGACGTCCATGTCACTTTCGCCCGCGTGCTTAGTTGTTTTTCGTGGCGGCGGGGAGCCCTTTCTCGGGATCTTGTGGGGCATTTTCGGTTCACCGTCGCTGCTTGTTTGCTCCTCTTTCACGCGTCTTTGAGTATCAGGGCTTGGCCGCTCTTTTGTGTGTTTTTTTTCTCCGCCACCCCTTCTACCAGATCTGGACCTGTGCCTTTGCTGGGTTGGTGCCTGTGAACTTGTAGCCAGTGTCGTTGGGGCGCGGCCGCTCCGTCCTTTCAGTGTGCACTTGCCGGTTGGGTTTTCTTCGCCCTGCTTCGGTGGTTCTTTTAAGGGAGGGGGTGGGGGTTCTGTCTTCGGTCCCCCAGTAGGTAAACCGGCATTCTGTTTTTGTGGTACCTCAGTGGAGAGCTTTTCTTTCTGTGTTCTATCCTAAGGAATAGCGTACCGCCCGCTGCTGACGATCGGGGAATCTTCAAAATTGTTGCTTCGCCCAGGGGGGGGTTGTTTGGGGTCGTTTGATTTTTCTTTCCCGCCTTCGCTCTCTGTGTCTGCCGTTTGTTGTGCCGATTGCGGCTCGCTGGTTTCCCTCGCGCTATCTGTCTCCGTGGCGGCTAGGCTGCGGGGCGCGTCGTCTTTCGTTCCCTTATCTTGGTTTTGTTCGTGAAGGGCGCTTTGCGATAGCCGGTCTGTGGGATCTGCGCTTATGTCGCTATCGCTCGTCTGGGTGCTTTCCGCGCCCAGCCAGAAATCGTGCGTTCTTTTGGGGGGAGGGCCTAGGTTGCTCGGTTGGAGAACTTGTAAGCGAGGCGTAGGACTTCCTGCTATCGGCGGGAAGTCCTGGTTCAGTTGTGCGTTTCTTGTCTGCCCTTGCTCGGTGGGCGTATGTCGCCCGACAACACCCGCATAGGTTCTGGGGTATGCCTTTCCGCGAAAGCATGCTTTGGTTCCATGACTGCCTCCGCATTTGTGGCACTCTTCTTCACAGCCCTCGGTTGCATGGCCAAAAATGCCGCAGCGTTTGCAGTACTGTGCAGTGCATACTGTGGCCATGTGGCTGTCAGCACCGCAGCTCGCACAAACGCGCCTCATACCTCGGTATTCGCACATTATTCGACAGCCATGAACCGTTAAAAAATTTGGGATCGGCCTGCTCATTTCGATTCGTACCACACGAACCCCATTGAGCTTACTTTGGCGGTTAGCCACCCTTGCAAAGGCAACACTCTTAATTTTCCCGTAGGGCTGCAGAGCAAGCGCTAAAGTATCAGCAGACATGTAAATCGGGTATCTGTACACGTTGACAAAGGTGACTGGCGGGCCGACAGCGTCTACAGGTATTTTAGTGTGGTTCACATGGAAGCCTTCGGCCACCATAAGCTTGGTCGCCTGTGCGGCGGTTCTTGTACAGACTAGAAACTTCGAGCCACCCATGTGCTGTAGAGCTAGGACGCTGTCGTCCCCCGCAGTCACCTCGATGGCATCAATCAAATCATCAACGGATACATCGCCCTCAGGGGCATCAAATGTAAAACAGTTCTCCCTCTGTGGGATCTCACAACTTGGGTCTGTCGCCTGGGCGGCGTGGCTGCCAGAAGCGTGGCCTCCGGGATTCATGGTGAAGGACTGGTTGCACTTGTGCTGTACAGCAGGCGCTGGAAGCGTCGCTGTACTCTGGTTGAAGGTAGGCTCAGCAGGTGGCGCTGGCTCCACTGGGTTCAGGGGGGTTGGCCGGCGGCTCGACAGGGGGCGCTCGCAGAGGCGCTGGCTCCCGGGAACATGGGCCGCTCGGTGCGGGAGGGGAGGCCCACCGGGTTGCTCCGCTGCTCAGCAGATGGCGCTCGGGCAGGCAGGTGGGCAGGCTGGCGGGGTGCTCCTGGTTGATGGGCTCTCGTAGACTCCTGGAGGTCCGCCGTAGTCCGACGCGGCCTCCGGGATGGCTGTGACGACGCTTGACGAAGTCTTCTCGGCCTGGGGCAGCGTTCTTAGCCAAAAGGCCGAGAAGCGATGTCCTTCACTTCACTCCATTGTACTACTGCCTTGTGGGCGCCCTGCCGACATTGGTAACCTCAGCAACAGCGTGGGCAATTTTCTAAATTTCAGCCTGTCTAGAGACTCTATGCTCTCTATCTGAGGAATAAACTCGCGACGCCTCAGTCTTTCGCTGTTAACGAAACGTTGTCGCGTAGAAACGAGACCCGAGTGCAAGCTTGTTTGTAAGGCCAAACCAACGACGGCAACCTCGTAGAAAACGGAGCAGGCGAGCGGAAAACACGCGCAAGGGGAATGCTTACTTCCGTCTGAATGCGGCCGCTCGAGGTGACTTTCTTTGAGGCCTTCGTTTCAAGCCCGTGCGCAAGTGTAATATAGCACGCGCATTTCCTTCATTTCTTTTTATTTACCGCAAGGCCCACTGAAAATTTTGATACGGCACAGGCCGGGACGGATCGCAACGTGTAGAATCGACCGGCAGAATTAAGTAGCGTGCGCCATGTACGAAGACGAGCAACATAGAAGTGAATGAAAAAAAAATAAATATAGAAAAGACTGCGCACTCCTTCCAACCGGAAACAGAGGGGGCAGAAGAATCGCCATGTGAAGCACAGGTATTGTATGTTAAAAAAAGTGCTACCTCATAATCTTAACCACTATCGCGCGCGCGCGTGTGTGTATATGTATATATACACACATACATATATACATACATATATATATATATATATATATATATATATATATATATATATATATATATATATATATATATATATATATACACACACACACACACACACACATACACACATGCTAGCATAGCTTAAACGCAGCTTTGAAGCTCAGCCTTACACAAGAAGAAAGCACCACCCCTTTCGCAATCCCCATTTGAACCATTTAAGTGAGAAACGTGAGTACAGCCAGGTCGTTCGAAACTGGCGCGAAAACGCATTGGCGCCATCTGTGTACGGAACTAGGAAAACCTACGGACTTCGCCATACAGAAAGAAAGGTAGATGGCGCGAGCGAACTAGAGCCAGTGAGTAATGGCAGAAACGTCTTGGGAAGAGAGAAAAAGAACACGCAAAGGTTGTTGGCTTGTGGCAGCATTCTATTTTACAGCGAGTAAAGAGCATAGCAGCTTCTAAAGGAGCAGCTAAAGAAAGAAGAACGTGAGAGAGGGAGACAAACAGGCGTGTTTCCTTAGAATGCAGAGCATGCAGCACACACAATCAAGTGCCAAAGAGACCGGGAAAGCAGATGGCGCGAAGGCGTATGTCGTCAAAGCTTGAAAGCAATTTATAAACTACAAGGCGCGCCGAAGTCAACCTACTCTCATCAGGTTGCTCCCGCCTCCAATTGCATTTAAATTAAAATTACAGTCGCCTCAAAGGCAGAGAGAGAGAGAGAGAGAGAGAGAGAGAAAATAAATACACTCGCTTCGTGCAGCTGCACCCGTTCAAATTTTACAGCAAGAGCACTCCCGAAAGCGCAAAGCCCGCTGCTGCCTGGCCGGAATGCGCTCGCTTCAGGAAATCGCCGTGCTTGCCTCGGCAACCAAGAGGTGTCGCTTGGCACACTGCTGCATTGTAGCACACCGGGAACCGTGCAGACGTCGGCGATCGCCTCGACATCGCTGCGAGCGCTCGAAGAGACAAAGTCCGAAACGACGTCAGCCGGGGCGGCGGGAGCTCGATACCCTTCACGAAACTTCTGCGTGTACACCGCCGAACGGCCACGACGGAATCGCTGGCATCCTGCTCGCAGCTGCATTGTGTCGCGCCGGGAATCGTGGAAACACCACGCAGACGTCGGCGTCGGCCCCGACATGGCTTCGAGCGCTCCAAGAGACAAAGTCCGAAACGACGTCAGCCGGGGCGTCGAGCACGCCGCCCGCGCTGGTCGCACTCGTGCTCGGAAATGGCGAAGGGGACCGCGCTAGCGTGCCTTGAATCGGTGAGCGGCGGTACCGCGGCGATCGCGAGAGCTCGTATCAGCCGCGCCAAAGCGAAATATTGGCGCTCGGCTCGGCGCAGTACGCCGCCTCGTCGCACGAGTACGGCCCCATGGAGGTCTGGCCACTAATGCTGCTACTATAAGGGGCCATACGGTCCCGGCTGACGTTGTACCGCAGTGCGATTTTCGGCTTGCGCGTCTTCGTAGTTGTTTCCGCGCACTGCTGCGGAGTCGAGAATCGTGCCCAGGCACGGCTACGCGAGCGCTCGAAGCGACAGAAGTCCGAAACCACGTGAGCCGGGCCGGCGGGAGCTCGACGCTTTCACGCAACTTTGGCGTACAAGCCGCTGCACGGCCACTACTCAGTCGGCGCCGCCGTGCAGAGGGCTGCACTATAACACACCGGGAACCGGGAGAGAACCGGCCGGGCGTCGTCGTCGGCCCCGCGACGTTGGCGCGAGCGCTCGAAGAGACACAGTCCCAAACGATGTCAGCCGGGGCGTCGAGCACGCCGCCCGCGCTGGTCGCACTCGTGCTCGGAAATGGCGAAGGGGCCGGGCTAGCTTTCCTCGAATCGATCGGCCGGGGGCCGCCCCGTAGGGGGACCGAAAGGCGATCGTTCAGGAAACGGCACTGGCCATTCGCGAGAAATTGCCGTTCGCGCATTCGATGGACGCGCTGCAGTTTCACGACTTCGGCATGGTGCCGCCGACGTAAGCTTTCAATCTTGCTCGCGGCGTTACGAGGCGGTACGATTTCCGCCAAACGCTCGTCGAAAGCGCCACGAGTACGGCCCCATGGAGGTTTGGGTACTTATCGCTGCTATTATATGGGGGTCCCAGAGAGCAGTCGCCCCCAAAGCGACCTGGGTGTTTGATGTGCGGCGGGCTTCGTGCCCGTCAAGCGTGTCCCCGGTATCGCTCCCGTGGATCCCACAGCTGACGTCTGCAGCCTCATCCGCTTGATGCGTTAGGGGCTGGTTGTCGGACGACGCTTTTTCCACGATATCGAGGTGTGTTCCCCATCGTCCTCGGACGAGTCAAATACGAAAGCGCCGAAGGCGCGGGCGTGACCCGTCGCCTGGCGGCTTTGCCGTCTCGGCTACGTTGCAAGTGTCGGTCGGTCCACCAGTGCTGCGGGCTCGAGAGAAACCGCAAGCCGCGATCGAGTTGACACAACCAGTCTATCGAGAATGTTGCGTGCTTCTTGCCGCGTGGCGATACCCGGCCCTGCGGGGAGGGCGCCGTAGCGAGCTCGAACGCCGTCGTCTCGGACTGTGCAAAGTGCTACACTTTGCGAGAACGAAGCGTGTTGGGGCGCCTGAAGGTGGCCTCGGCATCGCAAAAACGGCGTCCGGCCTGCTTGAAAGGCTGGACGCGCAGTTGAACGATTACCTGGTTGATCCTGCCAGTAATCATATGCTTGTCTCAAAGATTAAGCCATGCATGTCTAAGTACATGCCGAAATAAGGCGAAACCGCGAAGGGCTCATTAAATCAGTTATGGTTCCTTAGATCGTTTCTTCCTACTTGGATAACTGTGGCAATTCTAGAGCTAATACATGCAGTGAGCCTGAAGCCCTTTGGGCGACGGGTGCTTTTATTAGACCAAGATCGATCGGGTTTCGGCCCGTATTGTGTGGTGACTCTGGATAACTTTGTGCTGATCGCATGGCCACGAGCCGGCGACGTTTCTTTCAAGTGTCTGCCTTATCAACTTTCGATGGTAGGTTACTTGCTTACCATGGTTGTTACGGGTAACGGAGAATCAGGGTTCGATTCCGGAGAGGGAGCCTGAGAAACGGCTACCACATCCAAGGAAGGCAGCAGGCGCGCAAATTACCCACTCCCGGCACGGGGAGGTAGTGACGAAAAATAACAATACGGGACTCTTTTGAGGCCCCGTAATTGAAATGAGTACACTCTAAATCCTTTAACGAGGATCAATTGGAGGGCAAGTCTGGTGCCAGCAGCCGCGGTAATTCCAGCTCCAATAGCGTATACTAAAGCTGCTGCGGTTAAAAAGCTCGTAGTTGGATCTCAGTTCCAGACGAGTAGTGCATCTACCCGATGCGACGGCTCGGACTGAACATCATGCCGGTCCTTTCTTGGTGCACTTCATTGTGTGCCTCGAGAAGGCCGGTGCTTTTACTTTGAAAAAATTAGAGTGCTCAACGCAGGCGAGTCGCCTGAATAAACTTGCATGGAATAATAGAACAAGACCTCGTTTCTGTTCTGTTGGTTTTTGGAATACGAGGTAATGATTAAGAGGGACAGACGGGGGCATTCGTATTGCGGCGCTAGAGGTGAAATTCTTGGACCGTCGCAAGACGAACTACTGCGAAAGCATTTGCCAAGAATGTTTTCTTTGATCAAGAACGAAAGTCAGAGGTTCGAAGGCGATCAGATACCGCCCTAGTTCTGACCATAAACGATGCCAACCAGCGATCCGCCTGAGTTACTCAAATGACTCGGTGGGCAGCTTCCGGGAAACCAAAGTGTTTGGGTTCCGGGGGAAGTATGGTTGCAAAGCTGAAACTTAAAGGAATTGACGGAAGGGCACCACCAGGAGTGGAGCCTGCGGCTTAATTTGACTCAACACGGGAAAACTTACCCGGCCCGGACACTGGGAGGATTGACAGATTGAGAGCTCTTTCTTGATTCGGTGGATGGTGGTGCATGGCCGTTCTTAGTTGGTGGAGCGATTTGTCTGGTTAATTCCGATAACGAACGAGACTCTAGCCTATTAAATAGGTGCGGGGTTCCCAGCACCTTACAACCTTCTTAGAGGGACAAGCGGCTCCTAGCCGCACGAAACAGAGCAATAACAGGTCTGTGATGCCCTTAGATGTCCGGGGCCGCACGCGCGCTACACTGAAGGAAGCAGCGTGTCTTTATCCCTGTCTGAAAAGACTGGGTAACCCGTGGAACTTCTTTCGTGATTGGGATAGGGGCTTGCAATTGTTCCCCTTGAACGAGGAATTCCCAGTAAGCGCGAGTCATAAGCTCGCGTTGATTACGTCCCTGCCCTTTGTACACACCGCCCGTCGCTACTACCGATTGAATGATTTAGTGAGGTCTTCGGACCGATGTCCGGCGCGGCCTTTCGGTTGCGCCGGTCTGTTGGAAAGATGACCAAACTTGATCATTTAGAGGAAGTAAAAGTCGTAACAAGGTTTCCGTAGGTGAACCTGCGGAAGGATCATTACCGGATTGTGAAGGGTGACGAGCGCCATTGTTTCAACCCCGTGTGGGTGAAGCAGCTCGCTGCGCCCGACGCTTTCCGCCGCTGGCCCCGCTTGGACGCGGGGACGGCTATACCCGAACATGCCGGGGACTGCCTGAATTTTGAGGGGCGCCCCGTGCGAAATTTGTTGCGCCCAGTGGACGCAGGCTGCAACCTTGGACGGTTGGCTTGGCCGCGCCCGCGGGTAGAAACGGCGTAACGCACAATGGGTGGGCTTTCTGTCCGCCTCGGCGCTCTTGCGCGGAAGGGGAGTAAGACGACCCGACCTGCTGCTTTGCCCAGTACGAGGGGAACGGCGAAGCGTGCGGTCGGTCAAGGAACTGACGGTCGAGAGCTGCTGCCGCTTAGTACACACGGAACCGTGGTGCGAGCGCTCTCCCGTCCTCCGCGGCAAACGCTGCCGAGTCTGAAAAGGCTGGCGGCTGCCGGTCGCTTCCTGCGGCGAGTATGGAGTAACGACCAGACTTTGTTGCTGCCCAAGTACTAAAGGAACGGTGTGGCGCTCGGTCGGTCATGGAAGTGGCGGTATGAGGGTGCGGCTGCCAAGTACGGAAGGAACCGTGGCCTAAAGCGCTCTCCCGTCCTCCGCGGCAAATGCTGCCGAGCCCGACAGGGCCGGCGGCTGCCGGTCGGCTCCTGCTCGTGACGCGCGAGGTGTCCGAGATCGCGGTTCAATGCGACGACGTCTGCAGGCTATTTGCCCGCCGCCGAGGGAAAGGCGGCGTTGCTGCGAAGTACCGAAGGAAACGCGGCTTTGCTACGTCGGAAGCGTTCTGCGGTTAGCGGACTTGTGCGCTTTGGGAAGGCGCCGCACGTCGAAAGAGGAAATGTACGGACAGACGAGGGACCGTAGTCCCGGATTCGAACGCACTTGCGGCCAAGCACCTTGCTGGCTTCGTCTTCCGCCTCAAGTAGACTTGTGGCTCCGGCGCAGAAAGCCCCTCCCTGGCACTGGCCGAGTGGTTTTGGAGAGCTGCGCGAGTACGCACGCCGAAAGAGCACACGCCGAAAGGCGCTCTTCGAAACCACACAGAGGGAGACGCCACGTGCCTGAAACCCTGGTTGTACTGTACTGAATTGAACAAACTATTTTTCACGACTCTAAGCGGTGGATCACTCGGTTCTCGGGTCGATGAAGAACGCAGCCAGCTGCGAGACTTGGTGTGAATTGCAGGACACACTGAGCACTGATTCTTTGAACGCACATTGCGGCCTTGGGTCTTCCCTTGGCTTCGTCTGTCTGAGGGTCGGATCACATATCAAGAGAGCCTTCGGCGCACAGGGAAGGTGCGTCCGTCGACTCGTTTTGACCGCGTCGGTATCATGGACAGTACGTTGAGCGCTAATGCCACGCGCCAGCGACCTCACAAAGAAGGAGACGGTGGCGAGCCGTTGTGCCAAATCTTCGAAGAGACGGAAACGAGGCATTATATTCTACTGCAGCGCGACGTGTGCGCGCCTCTAGCAAGACCGCCGCAGGATGGTGTCGGATACCTGCAGGGAAAGAGCGGTCCAAGCGCGAGGTGCCAACGTCCGTTGCCATGTAGCGCGCACGTTTGCGAGAGAGTCGGAAGCGATCGCAATCTGCGTTGTTTGCCTTCGGAGTACGTCGAGCTCCAGAGCTGGTCGCTCGTTCGTGTCACCGCAGCTGTGTGGGCACCCCTTCCGGGCTTCGTCGCAGGAATCTGAAGATTCTTTGCGAGGAGCGGGGAGGAGAAGGGCGTGCCCCCGAAAGCGGTTCGACGCGATAGCGCCGTCTGCGAGCGAGAAGAGCACGGCACGGCGCAGAAATTGCCGCGAAACGGAAAATGTCTCCTTCGAGAGCGTTGGCCGAGCTGACGCGTTCCGTCGTAGTCCGCCGTCGGTCCAAGTGCTTCGCAGTCTCTGTCCCCTAAAGACTGGGCCACTCCAGTTGGGGCAGGGGCGACGCTACACGAGACGATGCCCCCCGCCAGGTTTTAGTCGTCCCTGCGGCGCCTGCTGAAGCGGCGCGCTGCTAAGGCGATCTTTGCCTCGGTGGTGTTTGGGCTTCAGACACGGTCGCTTACCATGCAACTGCTCGTGCGCCGCACGCGTGCAGGCGGTTCACCGCCTGCCAGCCTCGTCTATAAGTAGCTCCGTGTTGGGCGAAGGACGTGGTAGGGCGTCGTACTCGGTTGGCGCTGGGTTTTCGAACGTGTCGAGTCCTTTTCGACATACCGCTCGTATGACGCACGCGCGCAGGCGTTGTGCCGCCTGCCAGCCTCGTCCGCAAGGACGTGGCAGGGCGTCGTACTCGGTCGTGCCGGAATGGGCGAAAGCGATGTATCCGTTGTCGACCTTAGATCAGGCGAGACAACCCGCTGAATTTAAGCATATCACAAAGCGGAGGAAAAGAAACCAACAGGGATTCCCCGAGTAGCTGCGAGCGAAACGGGACCGAGCCCAGCACCGAATCCCCCGTCCTTGCAGGCGGTCGGGAAATGTGGTGTATGGGAGGCGACGTTCTCGGGTGTTTGCGACGGTGCAAGTCGCCCTGACAGGGGCTTGTCCCAGAGTGGGTGCCAGGCCCGTCTCCGCCGTTGCGCGCCCGGGATGAAGCCTCCCGTGAGTCGGGTTGCTTGAGAGTGCAGCCCTAAGTGGGTGGTAAACTCCATCTAAGGCTAAA
>NC_134578.1:126810425-126812925 GCF_050947875.1 Dermacentor variabilis
CGAATGATGTCGGCCGTTTCCTCTACCAACCGACTTACATCGAGGACAGTCACCAGGGTAAAGTTCACCAGGGCACTCCCAATCGGTGAATGCAGACCAATGTCTGAAATGGCCGGGGGTTGCTGCGGACCCTTGTAATCCAGCTATGGAGGCCTCAGCATGGAATGATGTCCCTGGCTCAGACTGTCGTGGCAGAAGACCGGCCGGGGGTTGTGGCGGACCTCTGTAAGCCTGCGTCGAGGCGGCGGTAGCATGGAATGAGTGACTGATTGAGCTCAGACTGTAGTGGCAGTAGACCGGCCGGGGGTTGTGGCGGACCTCTGTAAGCCTGCATCAGGGCGGCGGTAGCATGGCATGAGCATTTCCCAGACCAGCCTGAAGTGGCCGGGGGGCTTGGCAAACCCCTGTGATCCAGCTACATGGAGGCCTCAGCACGGAATGGCGTCTTTGAGTGAGTTCAATGAGAGTCCAAACTGTACTGTTAGGGCCGGGGGTTGGTTGCGCGCCCCTGTAATCCAGTCTAATGGAGGCCACAGTGCGGAAGTCGATTCATCTCGTAAGTCGGTCAGGGAAAAGGCCGGAGACCATTCATGGTCCAGGGGTGCCTGAACGATGCGGATTGTGGCGTGTCCGTGTAATCCAGCCCAGGGGGAGTCGCGGCCTCTGGACGTGAGCTCTCCCCACCTCCACGGGGTGCACCACGGGCAACGTGCGGGTGGCTTCGGATGCCCGCACGGCTAAGCGGGGGAGCTCGTGCTGCGAGCCTGGAGTCGGAGGGCTGCAGCAGCAGGGGGGCAATAAAAGCGGAACCAATGATGTATTGGCGCCCAGCAAATGCGCGTGGGTCGTCTACCCCCCCTGCAATCCCGGTGCAGGGGATGTGCCTTGGTGGCAGAACTGGACATCTCTGCATGAGCGGTGGAGGACGGTCTTGTGAGCCGACCGAAACCGCCAGTGGTGGCATAATGCTACTGCGAACCGTTTGGGGCGGTTGCATGGTGCTGTGGCTGCGCCCGAACAATCGGGTGAGATTCACCCATGGGAAACGGCGCTGTCGGGACGTACGCCCCATGTCTGACCCGGGGGGCGTCCCTGTGGTCTATGCGGCCAACCCAACACCTAAATGCAGACTGTGAAATTGGTGAACCCTGCACCGGAGGTGACGAGGGGCTGCCGGATTAACGATCTGGACACTGCGGTTTTTCGAATAGCGTGTCTATTCTGTTGAGGCCTGGACAATTCTGGGCCCAACTAAGTGCAGGATTCTTTCCTGGTACAAACAGGTCGCCGGTAGCCCGGCTATCCCACCTCGAATATCATGGGGTGGAAACTAGAAGGAATAGCCAAATGCCTCGTCATCTAATTAGTGACGCGCATGAATGGATTAACGAGATTCCCACTGTCCCTATCTACTATCTAGCGAAACCACAGCCAAGGGAACGGGCTTGGCAAAATCAGCGGGGAAAGAAGACCCTGTTGAGCTTGACTCTAGTCTGACTCTGTGAAGAGACATGAGAGGTGTAGCATAAGTGGGAGGTCACGGGATACGGCCTCGTTTCGGCGGGGTCCTCGTGGCCGCCAGTGAAATACCACTACTCTCATCGTTTCTTTACTTACTCGGTGGAGTGGGAAGCGGACCATTGAGTTGTCCACGCTTCTAGCGCCAAGCGATGGGCCCCCGGTCTCCCTTCGGGGCGGTGCCGAGCGCGCACGAGCGCGCTCGGCAAGTGCTCGGCTGGCCGGCTACATCGGGCTCCTGCGTTTTTCATCAAAAACAAGGTATTTTCGATTGGCCATGTCTAAATTGTAGTTGGGGTTATTTTTGAACGAGTAGGGACCACATTCGTTGCAAAAACCGGGCGGGAAAAGATTTATTTTTGCTTTTATTCGCGATCTCTTTGCCGCCGGGTATTGGGCCCAAGATGGCCTGGGCTCATACCCGCTGAGCCCCGGCCATGCCGAGTAAGCGCAAAGGCAAGAACGCGTCGCCGTCCCACTCCCCCCCGCGGCCTTCGGCCGCCGGGGAGTCGCCCCGCTCGCGGGGTTCCGATTTTTCGGAGGACGGCGACGCGGTTATCGCGCGCTTTTGTACTCTCGTTGATCAGTTGCCGGCTGTGGAAGAAGATGGTCCCCCGACCGCCGGTACAGACAAGGATGAGGTGCTGTCCTCGGTTTCCGAGAAGTCTGCCGTTGTGTCTTTGGCGGCGGCGCCTCCCGGGGACGCCGCGACCCGGGCGCTGAACCGGATGTACGAGATCGAGCGCGCGGTCCTCGAGTGGATCAACCTGCCGGCCAACCGCATCTCTGTGGAGTCACGGTGTTTCCTTACGACCAAGATCTTGCAGGCGACCGCCGCTTGCGCGGCGATGCGGACACAGGCGGCCAGGGAGGAAGGTAGGGTCCTCACATTGCAGGACCAACTCGCCGAGGTGCGGCGGGAGGCGGCTGAGCTGCAGGGGCGCCTGGCGGCTGCTGAGGCTCGGCTGGAGGGAAACGTGGC
>NC_134578.1:126817925-126825425 GCF_050947875.1 Dermacentor variabilis
GTCGCCGTGTCGCTTAAGCGCCGGGCATTTTCACTCGCTACTTGGCTTAAGCGCGGCCGTTTGGTGGTCTCCGTCGCCGCCCCGGCCGACGTGGTAGCGGACTTCGCGTAATGTTGCCCGTTGTTTCACAGCAAACGGGCGCTGCGAATTTCATGCTTTCTTTCCAGTTTGGACATTTGTCTTCGTGTACGGGTGCTGGAGCTGTGTATAACTTTATAGAGCGTCTCAAGAAAAAAACTTGTTTGGAGCTTCACATTTAAGAGGAGCGGCTCCTTAGTACGAGGCGGTTTTCCTTTCACTTTCTCCCGATAATAGTACTCATCTGCCACTTCTCTCACCACGACACGATTTTTTTTGGGGGGGGGGCCCTCCCTTGATCCTGAAGTGAACAGACTGTTTCATACATCACGCAGACGCCCGCATCTATCCAGTCATGATGCCATTTACAAAAATCCTTAACAACAGGTGCCCCCACCTACGCAATCAACGCCAACTCAATTTAAAGAACAGCTGTTCAAAAGCTGATCGAAACCATCCAGTTTGGGAAAACCTAATTTGTGCAGTCGTTTTTATTTATTTTTTTTTTCATTTTGAGAGACGTGAAACCGTTTGTTACGACCCTTTTGTTACTGCGGCTGCGAAATCGTGCGTAATACCAATTTAATTGTGTGCTGGTTGGTCGTTTGTCAGCCCTTTGTGTTTTTCAAGAAAATGAACCACACGTTTATAAATTATGTGCGCAAAAATTTTCTCCATCTGCACCAATACGCCACCACCAAAATACTTAAACAAGAGAGAAAGCGTCCGAGGCCATGAGGTTTCGAAAATGCCGCGCTCCGAAATTTTCACATCCGCCATTGGGAATATAATTAGTATCCGTTGTAGAAAAAAAGAAAAAGGAATCAGATTTCAAGTGATCATTGAAAGTGGCCGCGTTTTTGCGGGGCGTGTCCTGATGAAATAATTCCACTTCAGTTCGTTGGTTCAATTGCATTTGTTGGCTCCTTGCAGCATGTTTAGATTTCATCTTTTTCAGTATCCTTAGTACTCTCATTATAGCCTGCACATTTTTCGGTTGTTTTGAGGTATCCATTCCTGAATGATGTTTTTCTTTTCCTTACAGCTAGCCGTAGAACAAGCGCTTTCTATCTAATCATTACAATAAGAATCCAGCATCATCGGCGCGATTAAAGTTCGGGAACTGGCGATTTTTAATGCCGCGATCACGAAGGTTAACAGCATGTTCATACAAGGGGTGACGTGACGCAAGGCGTGATTTTTCAGCATACCAGTCACGATATCTAATCGAATCTAAGATTGAAATGGCGTTCTTAATTAGTTTGGTTCCAGATAGAACAAACAGAAATAAAAAAAAGGTTGTCTTTGATTGCCATTCAAATCTTAAGACCGCGTGTAGAAAGTGTTCCGGCTTATATTCGGCAAATCAAAATGAACGGCTAAAATTAGTCTATCCCATTAGGTTTCATGCGGGAGATCACGCGAAAGGCAGCCATTCTTCTTTACATGGTTTCTCTCTTTTGCGCTGTCATTTGCGCATGCAAATTTCTTCGTACGGGAATTTTATGAAGCGAAGGCAGCTACAGACCGTTTTCATTGTTTCGTTCATGTTCGTAGGCGCAAATTTTCAAACCTAGTGCTTGGAGGAACATTTCCGCTGCTCTAGAAGGGCATGACAGTGCCCGCTCTTTCATTTCTCCAATCGCTCGCAAACACATTGCATTGCTAGCCTACAGCGGCAATACAAAGTGACGTTTCACCATGCACGTCGAAGTTGATTACCAGTACCGCGCCAGCGTCGACTGGCCGCCGAAGCGACGAGCTCAGCAGCGCATGCGCAAGGGCCGACACCACCCCAACCGAGCTTCCGTGCTTATCGGAGAGAGCAGGTGCGCGTCTGAGTATCTGAGCTTAAAAAAAAAAAACTGTGCCCGAGGCAATGACAAAGGGAAGTGGTCGCGGTCGCTCTGAATCTTATCGTATTATAGAAAAGGCGGGTTGGCGGCGCTTCCTCGAGGGTCAAAACGTACAATCGTCCAACTAGCGCTCCCGGCGTCAAGTGGAGTGCATCCTTCTTCTTGGAACGGTTTGCAATTGACTGCTTGAATGTGCCGACCACGCGACACGCGTCGCGTATAGAGCCAACCGTTGGCAAGAACGCGTCTAGCGTAGCAGCAGAACCGATCGCGGTTGCGATAACCCATCGCTGGTAGCGAAAGAAAAAGACGAACGCACCCACACGCAGTTTGTAGCAATAACCGCACAAACCAATGTGGTTTTAAATGTAGCTTCGCAGGTCACAGTAGAAGGGCACTGAAACTTTCTCATAACGCACACCGCTGTAGTCCACAAAGAACAAAACGCACAAAATAGATCTGATACAGCCGCACTGCATTATTTCGTGTTTTCACTATATCATAACTTTCGTGTGCATCTCACGCAGGCCAAGGAGTAAAAGGCAAGAAAAAAAAGATGATACGCGATCCTAAGCTTTGACTTGGCTGCTGTGGCATTTATGTTCTCTAGGCGAACGCAATGCACAAACTGAACTCGAATTTCCAATAATGGAAGTTCGTATTTGGCGACATGGTTGTATTTTTGACTAATATTTGCGTTTTTCGCCCGTGCATGCGCTGCACTGCGCTACTCTTTGCCCCTTCAACGCGGCTTCACTGCAATGCAGAAGTGTTCTGCGTCAAGCCGAACCAACAGGCAAAATCGCGCCTAGCACATAGAGTTCCCCCCCCCCCCCAAAGCGGAAAAGAAAAGTAGCTTTATTTAAACGAGAAAGATGCCACGAGTGCCCCAACGGAAAGCTTTAAGGGTTACCGAAGGGTAACTGAGGGCGACGCAACGAGCTTTGGCAAGAACGACGATGGGTGTAGCGTCACGAGAGATAGGAATAGAGCAGATTGAGGGGCGTTCGAACAAACGCGAGTTAATGACACCTTAGTTTAAACCATGAAAAAAAGAAATGGGCATGCAATGGGGGGGGGGAAGATGGTCATTAAGGGTTACGGACTCAATTCCAAGAGAAGGGAAGCGTAGCAGGGGGTGGCAGAAAGTTGGGAGGGAAGATTAGATTAGGAAATGTGCAGGGACTACATGGCGACAATTAGCACGTGACCGGGGTACTTGGATACTTATGGGAGAGGCCTTTGCCCTGCACTGGGCGTAACCAGGTGGGGGAGGATGAAAAGGTAGCAACAGGTCTTCATAACATACAGGTTGGAAAGCTGGAGCACCTTTGAACCCTTGAATATATTTCGCAAGACTTGGCCACACGACAAGTTTGTTTTCGAGGCGTTCGCTCCCACTGCTGCGAAAATGTGCACACAACGGCTGCACAGTAGTTGCCAGAAAGCGGGCACTCTATTTTTCTTTCATAGGGAATCTTTCTTCCACTAGGGCAGCGGATTTTGGCAGGGCGAGCTTGCGTTGGCGCTGTGGTTTACGGATCCAAGCAATAGTGAACTCAAAAATCCAGTGTTGGCTTTGAGCGGGATTCACATTGGTTGCCGAACCCACGGCTAATCATACACCCCCCCCCCCCCCTCCCCGTCCTATAGTGGCTCATTACAGCAGACAGAAACATCGGATAAATAACAATCCTATTTCTTAGACATATAATTTGCCGATTCTCCCTCCTGGTTCTTTCTTTTGCTGTCATTTATTTTTCTCGAAGGCCGTAATAAGAAATTTGCTGGTGCGGCTGTCCCATTTGAGCGGCAAGAAGTGCGACGCTACACACAGGTGGAGTGGCCGTTTAATTACTCTCGTGGTCCGCGAACCGGCGTCGTTGCGTATGGTATAGGAATGGTGCGTGTGAAGTCAGTGCTCGCTTCGAGCTTGTGTTCTTCATTTTGATTGAATGAAGTCTCACCTAAGTGAGCGGGGGCGGATCCCGGAGGTAGTGCAATACCGGGCCGACCTGCGGCGGAGGTGAAGCAGGCTTCAAGCACTCCGCCAACTTCCAAAAATAGGTTTAATATCGTGGGTCCACATAGAACCCGTATCAGATATTAAGCTGATAAGAACAGATACTACAACAAGGGAAGGTTTTATTCCACCAACAACAAAAAGGCATGGTATCATAATTTCCAATACACAGTGTTCTCAATGCTATACATTTTGGAGTAATATTTGCGTGGTGAGCTCATTGCTCTCTGTACATCCAGTCTGCGCGTATCTTTACACAATTCTAGTGCTGGTCAATCAGTCGGAAGAGAGAAGAAGGCGGTCATTGAGAACAGGTAAGGCAGTAAACCTCGTTGAGTCTTTGTGGTACCGATGCTTATAACTGTTAGTGGCTGCCGTCGCAGCTTCTGTGACAGGACTGGGTGCTACATGTTGCCACAACTTGTGCGGTTGTATGTGGTGTGAAGGGGGGGGGGTTATTAATAAGGTGTTAAAGGTAGCGAGAGTTGTCTGTTTTTATAAATGAAAAATTTTGTATGCCACCGCCGGAGGAAGCTTTCCTCCCCGGTGGCGCCGATTTCTTCGTGCAGGTGGTTCCATAGAAGGAGGCTGATTTTCTGGAGGGTGGGGTATGCCGCCCTTACTGGCTTTCTCCGTGCTTCGGCAAGACATCTGCGTTTCCAAATGGCATACATGGTGCATGCCAGCACCAGGGTATCAAATCTGCTTTTTGTTTTCCTGTGGTGTAGCGGTGACCGTACGCCAAAAACCTTGGATACTAGCTGCCACACTATCTTGGCAGCTACACACTCAAAAAGGGCATGATCCATGGTTTCGATGTGCTTGCAGTTCGGGCAGTGATTATTTGGCACAATGCCCATTCGGTGTAACCTTTGGCGCGTTGGGAGGACTTTCCACTGTCTTTTAAGTTCAAAGTCTCGTACTTCCTTGGGAAGCCTCACGTTCCTTAGGAGGTTTCCTTTGACGTGTTCCAGTTTTGTCTGGTCTTCCACTGAGAGTTGCCTTAGCGTGAGGGTCTCATTAATGCGAGCGGGTGAGGCGGCATCAATGTTTACGTCCGGGGCTTCTGTTGCTAACATGGCCTTGGTGTTTATGGCGGCCTTATAAAATTTGGAGGGGGATTCGGCGAGTGGTCCTGGGACTCCGTTATGGCCTACAATACTGCGGTACGTGCTGTTCCAGTATTTGATTAGGCTCTTGCCTACGCAGTTGGTCGAGTTGACGAGGAAGCGTGCCGTTTTCAGAGCTAAAAGCCGGGAAGTTGTCTTGACGTGGGGGAGGCCGAGACCACCACACGACGTCGCAAGTTGAAGGATGTTTCGTTTTAATGTGGGGGGTTTGTTGTCCCATAGAAAAGCTGTTATCATTTTGTTGAGTGTGGTGATCGTTTTGCTCGGCATTAAGCCTATGCGACTGGCATAATTGGCGTAGCCGCAAACTGTGGTTTTAATTGCGAGAGCCTTGTCTGTCAAGGTTAGGTCCATTTGTTGTAACTTGTAGATTGCTTGTGCTGCTTTTGTGGAGGCGACCTGCCATGTAGTTGGCGCCACTCCTTTTTGCGTAAAATACATTCCGAGTACCTTCACTGTGTTGACTCGTTGCAGGTGGCCGATTGTGTTCGGTGGAAAGGAGCCGAAGATTAGCACCTTGCTTTTCTCTTCATTTAATGCGGCGCCAGACAACGTCGCGTACTCTTCAAAAATCGATCTGAAGTGCCTGAAACTTGATTCATTGCGAAGAAAGACGGAAAGATCGTCTGCGTAAGCCATTATTTTTAGCTCTTCCTGTCCTGTCATAGGGAAACCACGGATGCGTTCGTCGCCGATGATGCGAGTAAGCAAGGGTTCTAAGGAGAGGACAAACAGGGTTGGCCCGAGAGGGCATCCCTGCCGTATTCCTCGCTTATAAAGAAATTCCCGTGTGATGGTCCGGTTTATTTGTATGCTGCAAGTCATATTACTGTATAAAAGCTTAATTATCTCGATAAATTCTGTGGGAAAACAAAAATATTCCATTACCGTGAAAAGGTAATCGTGGTTCACTCGGTCAAAGGCTTTTGCTTGATCTAGCGAAAGAAAGGCACCACTTATCTGTTTTACTGTCGCATACTCGAAGATATCTCGTGTTAAAGTTAAGTTTGCAAAAATGGATCGGCCTGGGACCGCACATGTTTGATAAGGGGATATTAACTTGGGGAGTGTGTGTTTGAGTCTGTTATTTAGTACAGCTGCTGCAATTTTATAATCTGTGTTTAGTAGGGTGATAGGACGCCACGATTGTGGGCAGTTCGGTTGGGCGCTTTCTTTGAGCAAGAGTACGATTCGCCCTTTCCCAAAGGAGGGGGGCTTTTTCCGTTCGCGTAAGATCATGTTGATCATGCGGCAGAGCGCTTCACCTACTTGCTCAAAGAAGGTGACATAAAAGCCGGTAGTTATGCCGTCGCATCCTGGGGCTGATGCGTGTGTCATATTTGTCATGGTGTTTTTGAGCTCCTCGAGTGTGACGTCGTCACAGAGGTGGATTCGTTCCAGTTGGTCAAGGTGCTGCAGCTTTTCACATAGTTTATCAAAAGTCCGTGCGTCTTTATTGGCTTCGATTTTATCTTCCCCGAACTGTTTTTCAAAGTGGTCTAGGAAAATATCTTGAATTGCTGTGGGTTCGTTTGTGGTTGTGCCATCCTCTCTTATCGCCTCTGTTATTATTTGTGGGGCGTGACTTCCTGCGCTATTAATGTTTTCTTCCGTAATGGCCTGTAGTGGGCATGGATCGTGCCGTACGCGGTTAGTGCGCTGTTCCATGAGGCTATCGTACTTCCTTTGTAGTATCTGCAAATACGAGCCGGTACAGGCAGTTAGGGTATCGGCTCGCTGGATGATCCGCATGCGTCTTAGCAATTCATTTAATTCGGCAGTGTATCTCCTGTGCCGCGCCTTGCCCTCGCTTTGTAGCGCCGCTTTCCATTTTTCCTGAAGATTCTCCCATGTTACTGGGGTCATGTCTGTCATTTGCTCGGTGATTGCACTTAATGTGTGTTTCAAGTTTTCTGTGCAGATGTCGTCCTGTAGTATGGCAGTGTCGAGTCGCCATCCTCCGGTACTCGCTGCCTGCCTTGGGAGGCCCCGTACCATACAGACCACTGGGAGGTGGTCGGTTTTTTTCTTCAGTAGCGTCGGGAGATTGGCTACCGTGCACGTTTCGAGTTTGGGGACGAGAAAGTCCGGGATGTATATCCTGTCGATTCTGCTCTTGGTGCGGGTGGAAATGCGGGTAGGTTCAAACTGGTCATCATGGAGGTAAACCCATGCGTCTGTGAGGTGCAAGTGACGGAGGATTTTGCTAAGCTCTTTTGAGTTATATGTTGATCCTCCTTGCCCTGGGCCCCTAATATCCCTCGTGGAGTTGATGACACAGTTGAAATCACCGATAAGGACATACGGCATATTTTCTAGGAGTAGCGGGTGGAGAGCCTTAAAAAAGGCGTTCGTGTCTGAACGCGTTGCCGGGGCATAGATGTTTACAAATCGTATTTTCCTGTCATCGATA